>NW_009647419.1:440168-519937 GCF_000708025.1 Charadrius vociferus
GGGGGGGGGGGGTGACAGGACCTGTTCCTGATCTACTTCAGCTCATGAGGTAGCTGCAATAGATTGGCAGCACTATGTGAGGCCCTAGTGAGATTCTCCCCTAACATTGTCTGTAGAGTTGGCCACCCACATCCAACTGCATGAACAGAAGAGATTTTAGAAGAAGCAGAGGAGTGGAGTACTGCTTTACAAGCAGGGGATCCAAAATCTTGATTTGCCCAGAAAATGCAAGCTGGGAGGTGATGTGGTAACTAGCAATCCATTAGTATGTTAGCAGACATTATAGCTCTTCTCTCTCTCACCCTATTTAATCTCAGACACAGTTGATGCCAATGGAAAGAGAGAATGTTTCAAACCTTCAAAGCAGTGACTTTCTGGGACATTTTCCTGCTGTGTGTGGGAAAACACTTTGAGATGGATGTTAATAAATTTAGTAGTACAAGAGGTACAGTAGCAGGAGACTAGACTCAGTAACTCTGGAGGTCCTTTCCAGTGTTTTATTTCTGGGGAGAGCTTAATCCTCTTCCGTATAAATCATTCCATACTTGCCACCCCAAGAAGTAGGTTACACTGCATTATCTCTTCCTGAGCTCCAAATTTCTTGATCCTCTTCTCATGCCCATACAGGGAGGGCCATTTGCCTAATGCTTTGCTTGCTTTTGTGAGCAAATTGGCTGGGATCAGAAGGGGAAGGAAAGGAGCAGGAGGAATCTAATCTGGCTCCATTTATTTGCCATTACAACTGCTCAAATTTACTGTAATGAAAAGTTATTTTAAAATCCATCTTTACAGATACAATTGATTTTCACTTGCATTTTTTAGTTCTTGGTAAAATATGGAATGATTTTCTTTTTAATCCTGCTGTCCCTTTCTCTCCTTCCCTCTCTCTGGTCCTGATTATTGAAGTGCAAAAACCCAGAACGCTCTGACTTCTTAAACTGCACGTTGCTAACACAAGTAAAGGCTAACCTGATAACTTGGGGATATTTTGGGAAAAGAATTTGAGAAAAACAGATGAAGATCTATTTCTTCTCAAAACTTGCAGAACTGAAATCTTATTTCTCAAGAGTTATATAAGCTGTACTTTACTGACACGGGTTGCATCCTTTAGACAATTACTGGCATTGGCTGCACAGGGAAGTAAATGACATTGTGTAGAAGAGGAGGTAATTCACTGTTTTATCAGAGTAAGAAGACAAAAGGAAGGTGTAAGAATTTTGAGCAGTTTATCATGTGGAAATAATAAGAAGAATGTCCTCTCCATAGACCTGGCTCTTCGGGCTTGGGACCACAGCTTGGAAGCCTTCATCTGCAAAAATTGTCTTGGGAAAATTTGAGAACCTAAATGAAATACTGATCATATTGAAATCAGTGAGAAGTTTTGGCATGGACATCAATGAGGCCAAAATTTTATCCCTTTTATTTTACAGTTGTTCTGTATTCATAGAGTGCAAGGTATGTACTTTTTATTATGGCAGCCCATGAAAGCAGGCCTAAAGAGTTATGTATGTACCTATTGAATAAAAGGTGTACGGTTTCTCAGTTAATATGCCACAGGATTTGTTGATGGGATATGAGCTAAAGGAATAAATTATTAGGAGACTACTGGCACTGGGATACTGCAAGTGGAAAAATATGTATAGTTAGGACCAGATGTTAAACTGGAGTTTCAAAATTAATATTCTGTGTGTAGGATGGCTGTGGAAGCTGAAAGGCTTAAGCAAAATGCAAACCTTCCAGGGGAAATGTAAAACTGAGGCCTCACCACTGAAAACTGGAAACTCTTCTCTCAGGGAAGGCTTTCTACCTGTGAAACGGAGATAACAGCATTACTCTTCTCCTTTCTTTTCTTTCTTAGTCTCTTCTGGCCAGAGATTATTAGTAATAATGTATGTCTATGTTATAATGATCTGTTTACGTGAACTTATAATAGAACCAACAAGGATTCACTGATATCGATCAAGGCAGAAGTTCTCTTTAATGTATTTCCCAAAGAAAAATTAAAGTGACTATTTTTGAAGTACAGTAAATTGATCAGATGTTTCTCAGTATCTTACTGTGCTTCATCCAGTATTTTAATGAAAGAATAGGGTATTTCTCATCACAGTGCCAAAACCACAGAATTGAGAGAAGTGAATTGCTGTTGTTATGGGAACAAAGGTCCAGCAAACTGCTTCAGTTCATTTGTTTGAAACAGAACTGGCTTCTTTCATGGATACTGCACATATGGGAAACCAGCCTGGCCCCAGGAAGGTCTATTGCCTGCAACACAGGCTTCCCTAATGACGGTGTTTGTACCTTTGACACGCTCTTCGTCATCTGTGCTCTTTCAGTTCATTCCTTCTCTAGGATTTCCCTTATTTCCTCCGTTTCTGATTTTGCTTTAATTTCACATCCATTCCTGTCTTGTCTTTCCCTGGTATGGCCTCCAAAATCTGAGATTTGGTTGAAATGAATGCATGTCTTGTATGTGGACAGAACAGCTATCCATCCCTCTCCCTCAGGTGTGCGTGCACGCAGGCACAGAATGAGAGGAAGGTGGAATTAAAATCACAATTCTGTATTTGGGAAAATTTGCATGATTAAAGCTGGCCCTGTTACCTGTTTCTGCTGATGGATCTTTATCTTTCCCACATTATCAGTTTTAGGAGAGAACATAAAGCATTTATTAATACACTAATGCAGTAATTTATTAATATATTATATCCTATATCATGTATATACATAATATTAATGTATTAACAAATTAGTGTATTAGTAATACACTAATACAAATACAAACCCAACGGTGCCCATGGAAAAAAAAAAAAAGTAATCTTTATACAAACTTGTGTGCCAAGCACATCCTGACCTAGAGTCCACCAATTAAATTTTGTCCTGATGAAGTAATTCTCATAACTTAATATCTTTGCCTGAGACTAATTTTGACTTAAGAACTGGTTTCTCTACCCACACAGAGCACTTCAGCTCCTTAGCTTGATCATGCTCTTGAATTAATCTATCGTATTAAAAGTGCTTGATTTCTAATTATATAAAAGTTTGAAAGTTAGTAATATCTTCCGTGTTCCCCATTCACAGCACCTAAATGAAGTGGCCAGAATGTCAAAATTGTGTAGCAGTTAGAAGCTCCCAACAGACAATTCTTTTTTGGAAAGGAAAGAGGCAGTTTCTCTTTAATTGGGACAGCAACGCTCTTTTCCTCAAATGTCAACACCTAACGTAGTGAGGAGACCAAAAATAATGGGGCTACCATACAGTAAATAACCGTGTGTGATATTACAGTTTTACAGAGCAAGAAATACTTTGCTTGTGCTTCACTTGGCTTTTGCTTTATGAGACAATAAAGTCGTCTGGCAAATAAATGCCAGGACCTCAGCCCAAGGGAGTGGTGATGCTTCTCAGAAGACTTCTGCAGGACTTGTTTATTGCCACATAAACTCAAAGCCAAATGAAGTTGCTATAATGCTACATTTTGCATATGAATTATGCCTCCCCTGTCCATCTGCAGTTATGCATACTCCTTATTGCCTGGGTTTCTTTCCCTTCTGTCTGTTCTCCTTTACATTTCTACCTGCAGATTTTGTGCTAGGTGGGACTACTAGCCCAAAATGTATGGGAAATGTCACTACTGCTAAACCAAGGTATTTACAAGTTAGGCACCAAAATTGTAAGATGCAAACAGAAATCAGTGCATGCTGGATATTTTCTTCTGGGATCTGAGCTGATATGTTATATCTGGGACATGTTAGAGCTTTGTGGGTTTACAAATATGCTGTGTGGAAAAAAATAAAAGAAAATGGACATTAAGAATCTCAAGTGTGTTTAGGGGCTCAGGCTCCAAACATGCTGTGAGAGCTGAGAACACCGAACACATCTAATTCATTCCTGACAAGGACAAATTTCAGCCATGGATGATTGCTGAAACAAGCTGTCAGTCTTACTACAAAGTTGTCTGTAGGGAAGCTGGAAATCAGGCTGGTGAACAAATGAAACGGGCCATTCAGATGGATTCTCCTGTGAGAATCTTGCAAATCCACACAGAGCTCTCTCCCCATCACTGCCTACAGGATACTTAAGAAACAAGAAAGTAGACACAATTACTTCAGGTGATCCATGAGTGTGACAAGATGTAATGAGATCAGAGGATAATTCAGGCTGGGAGGGACCTTAGGGAGGTCTCTCTTCCACCTCACCCCGCTGAAGGCAGGGTCAGATCAGGGTGCTCAGTCAGGTCTTGATTGTCTCCAAGGATGCAGACTGCACAGCTATTGAATCTTTTTTTTCAATATATGTCCTTTGACTGCCATCTTCCTGCCATACGTCTCTAGAGGGAGTCTTGGCTCTGGCTTCTTCATAACTGCTTTGTAGATATTGAAAGGCTGCTGTTGGGAGATGAAATTGAGCAATGGGGAATTTAAACCCACTTCTGTTATTTTTCTTTTTATCAGTGAGGGCTGTTAAGCTCTGGATCCCATTGCCAGATTAATTTAAAACTACTGAGAATATGCTGTAAGAAATAATTCTGCATTGACACCAGGGGGGAGGAGACAATTTCTTATTAAGTCCTTGATATCATATGATCCAATTAATGTTTTAGGGAGTGTGACCTGATGGAATTACATCCTGTGAAGATTAGAAGCACTTCTTTATCCACCCATGCCAGATTAATCCCAAACTTCTTCTGGTCAATAGTCTGCAATTATGTTAATACTATTTATGAAAATTTAATTATGGGAACTCTTACGAACTATGGAATATAGACCTTCATATTCTATTTTGTTAACAAACTTGTTGAGAGGAAATGAAATGTAAATGCTTTCATTCCCTCTGCTTCTCAGCTCTTCCTGGTCTGCTTCAATCTTCCATGCAGTTACAGTTAAGGTTCAATGCTTATTTTTTTCATGATGATGCATAGTAAACGTGGAAAAAGTGGTTGATCCATCTGTTATTTTATAAATATTGCAGGTTCCTCAGTTTGTTTTGTTGCATTTGCATAGAGGTGCCAGTATGATAGCAAAAGGACTCAGTGGCCAGCAAGCTGCCCTACTTTCTGCAGGTGTTTATATCAGCTGAACCTCGTTGACCATTATGTAAAACAGGTGTATGTGCATTGCTTGATGTGTGACAACCTGTATCCTCTTGCTCCTTGATTCCCTTTGTTGAGATTAAATAAGGCTGCGTTTGAAAAAGGGGTGAGGGGAGCTCTACCAGTGCTGGAGCTCAAGTAGGGGCTTGCTGGGGCTGTGCGGTTGGCCTGTCTGCAGGGGCTGTAGGATTGTACACCTCACAGATCCATGGACTTTGGAGAGCTGAAGGCTCAGGCCTTGCTGAAATATTTTTTAAGAACCTGAGATGAGGTTGCAGACTGCTGAACTTGAATGTCTGCGTTTTGCCTTTGAACAGAGGGACTCTGCTGCTGTGAAGATGGAGAGTGTAGAGCAGGAGCCCTCTGCTGCTGCAACTAATAGCAAAACTTCCACCAACTGCAGAAGCAACTTCTGGTGTTATGCTGGGTGAGTGCCTAAAATGTTGTGTGACTGCTAACGAAGCTCAGTAGGATTAATGATAATTGAAAGTCATATGCCTGGTCAGCTCTTTAGAAGTCCCCAATAAAGTGGCCACTGGGGATGCTAATTTGATCATACTTACAGTAGTCTTAATTTAAGTGGAAAGCCTGAGCCCAGTCCCACTAGGGAAATGCAAAACTACTTATTCTAGTGAGGACCAGGGGATCCTAGAATTCACTCACAGACTGTATTTCTAGTAGTGAAGACTTAAAAATTCAATTTTTAAGTCCTTCTGTGCCATCACGCCGTAAAAAATACCTGAAATTGTGCAGGCTGAAAAGTCTCATGAGTTTAAAGCTAATCTCATTGTTTTGTGGGGCCTACTTATGACTTTGTGAATGCCTGAAATTGTCTTTTTTTTATGTTGCTTTTTTGGGCATACTTACATTTACTGTGGATTAATGTTTAGACTCTCTTATGTGAATAGCATGAAGTAGTAGCTTCTTTTATTGTAAATGTAACTTATGTTATTCTTAATTGACTAGAAATTTAAAACATTCTGTGGCTCTTTTGAAAACCTGCTATGGTCATTAAAATTCAGTTTCCATTCTTACCCCATGTCAATTAGTAGTTTAGCAATGAAAGACCTAATTAATTTGCTACCTCTACAGCATATTGCCTTCCTACCACAGATCCATGTTTAAATGTTCCTTGGATATTGGGCTTGTCAAAGAGTATAATTAAAGAATTAAGTTTACAGTATTCTTTCCTGAAAGAAGTCTTATTTATATACTACATAAAGATTGCTTCCTACGCTTTAAGTATTTTTCTGTGAAGTGGTGTAAAAAGATCTGCCTTATTAAAACTGTGGGTTCTTTTTTTGTTTGTTTGGGATTTTAGTAATTAGAGCTCCCATCCCAGGTGGGACTGACCTGTATTGTAGTCCCAGCTTGGTCTATGGGGATTTGAATGCTCATGTTCTGTAATGGCTTGTTCAGAAGTGTGTGGGGTGGGTTTTTTTTCCTTACTGAGTCCAAAGTAGAGTTCAGGAACAAATGCGCTTCTCCCTCCAGTATATCAGGGCCTTTGTTTGAGTTGGTAGAGAGGGACTGTTATTATTAAACAATGGGGTTTAGTATAAAATACAGAGATCTACTAGTCACTCTTCTCCCATGTGCTTTAACCTTCATCTATGAAAAAACCCACAACCCAAACCCCTTTGTTAGCCATTGTTCTTGCCAATTAAACCTTTCAGTTACTGCAGCTGAATGACTAATCATGGTCAAGTGCAATGAGGGGAGGCTGTAGCTGGGCTCAGTATGTTAGTACAGCTGCCATTAAATATATTTAACTTTTACATGCAGGGGAGTCAGAAATCCATGGCTGATCCCTTTGTTTTCACCTCAGTGAATCCTAAAGATCAGCGTTAGCAGTGAATACATGTTAATCCATTGCTGCCAGCTGGTAAAGCACCCATGAATAATGGGAGATTATAAGCAACTCGCCCTTTTCCCGAGAGCGTTCATCTATATTCACTCAGAGGCAGTGCCAGATAGGGTTGGCACAGTTGTCCTTCGTAATGAAACTCTTGACCTAGGAAAATTATCCAGAGAGCTTTAAGAAAGATGATCTGTGATAATATGCAAGTCACTGTAGCTCTCTGCAGTTATGCATGACTGCTGCAGCTCTGACTTCCCGATCTTGAATTCATACGAGTGGCTATATGGCCAAAAAGATTATCTGATGTCTACCTAATGCCCTGTGTACTTAGTGTTTTGTACAGCGGGGCTCTAGGAATCGCAACAAATCAGCTTCAGAGATTGCTCAGCCTCTGATGTCTGTTTACTTTCTCTCCATCACGTTAACACTGTACTGTAATTAGTCATACTGTATGCACACCTATGCAGCTCATGGGAGACTGCCACACTGTTGCTGAAGATTAGTAGTTGGTTAACAGGCTGTTTAGTTAACTAATACACAAAGGGAGGAAAAAAGAGCTCTGTTATAAAGAAGGGGCATTTCACGTCCCTTTCCTTATTCATATATTAAAAAGGTATGTTGATAATCACAAAATGTGAGGGCTAATAATCAAGAAATCATAGGAAATAAAACCATGTTTTTATCATGTGAGCAAATATTTGGACTCTTAACATATGGTAAAAGCCTGCCAGAGAAAAGGCCCTACTTAGTTTAATGTGAGTCAGCCAATAAACTTCTCTAAAGAGCCTGAAAAGGATTTATTTTATATATATGTATATATCTCGTAATGGGTACAGTGCAGACTTAGGACAAGTAGTTAGTCACTGTATCAAAGCTCAAACTGACATATATCCTAAACTTATTTACAATTAATTGTCTACAAATATTTCCATTACCTTTGAATGTTCTTTTTGCCTTTATCTGCAGTGAGGATCATATACATTGTTTTTAAATATAAGCATAAATAAGGGCCATTAAGAGTAATGAATATAACAGCAGTGTGTTGAACACTAGTTTCTAAATATGCATATAAAGTAGGGACTTAATTTAATAGGGATTTGTAATCTTTCCTTGAACATCCCCCCCATCCTGCCCCCCCTTACCCCCCCAAAGTTTAATAAAATCCTGGGCTAGAAAGGATATAAGAGCACACAGAGCAAGAATAAATAATATGAAAAATATTTTTGTTAAATATTGTGCCATTTTAAAGAAGTGTAACTGTGTTCTGTGACTTGGCAGTTGGTTGGAGAAATGGGAATTTGAGTATTTAGTTGTTAATAAATTGCAAAATTGGAACAATGTATTGCATCAGGACAGAATCTGGCTTTATAAAAAACTTCACATTGTTTTGTAAAAGAAAAAATAAATTCTTCTCTGCTGCAGTTAGTAGGTATTTGCTATTGATTTTAATAGGGTTTTCTCCAAAGAGACCAGTCTCAACAATGTAGTCCTGAAATGCAGGCTGAGTAGATGGCTGCATATATTCTTTCATGAGGTGAATGGCTACAGAAACAGCAGTTTGTGCTGAAGTTTGTGCGCTATAGGAACAATGTAATGAAACTTTATCTTCTCGTTAACAGGAACACTTTGCATACAATGACAAATTCTCTAAATCCAGTGGCAGCATTTCCTATTTCATGGTGAACTTTGTGGTTCCACTCAGTTTTTCATAAATTCATGGAAAAATTTTGATTTTTTTTTTTTGTGAGTTTCTTAATGAAAATCTCAAACTTTGCCTTCAGTTAAATTTAGTAATCTTCAGCTGTTGCTTTTGCAATGCCATCCAGCTACCAAAAAAGTGGTAGTGCAATGCAGGTATTCTGGGAAAAGAAAATAAAAGTTAGGGAAGTGCAATTTGTATAATTTCCCAGACATTTCCAAAAATACTCAAGCCAAAAGGCTGTCAGTATTTCATGCTGACTTTTTTTTCATTGGCATTGCTATTCCTGTTCACTTGTCTGCAAAAATTAAACTTTTCAGAGAAGGAGTTATGTGGCTGAGATACTTTGCTGGTGCTTATGACATTTGGTCATACCTCCATTTGCTGCAGCAGAGTCTTTTTCATTTAATTACCATCAGTTTTGGACTATCTACTTGTGATTACATGACTGTAAATGTATTTGAATTCTCAGGAACCTATTAGCAAAATTTCCCCTTCAATGAGAAATGATTTCAGACACAGGGCTGTTGGTTTCTGTGTTGTCCAACTTTCAGCAAGCAGTAGAAGTGCATTTTTTTTTTTGTGAAACAGAAATATTGTTTACTGTAGTAGTCCTGTTTATACTGTTCAGGACATGTGCTGTCATTTGATATACAAATGAACTCACACTAAGATACTCGATGTACTTTTTTTTCCTCCTTTATCAAAATGGTTTGACAGAGTTTTGATGAGATTGGTTTTATTTTTGACAGGATAGGGCTGTTCTCTTGATGTATGGTGCTTTACTGAGATTATGGCTGCGTTTGTATTCTGATATATTTGAAATAAATATCTTTGAAATAAATCTGAAAGACTTTCTTGAGAGAGAAAGTGGGGATAAGATCACAACAGTGAAGCATTTTGGTAAACTGATGGTATTTTTACAATTAAGCGTAATAATGGTCCATCAGTCCTTTGGACTAAGAACAAGTATAAATTAGGAAGGAGTACATAAAAAGGAAACTGTAAAAGATACAGATCTCAGTTATATTTAAGCACTTGTCCAGCGCTAAACCCATTAATAACTCCGGGAAACCATGTGAGGACCTCATATGACGAGCAGGTCTAAGTGTCAGCTAACCAGTAGCAGCCTTAAGTTTAGGAATTTGGTTATAGATGGGCATGTGCTTTGTGCTTCACTGAAGGGTCACTGTAGTGGACAACTGAGCTATGAAAGCTGGTAATGCAACTAAACAAAAACTGATGGCTGTATGGAAGTCATATTTGTTCCTCATCTCTCATCAGTTCAGCTGCCATTTGTGGGGTGGGGAATGAATAAGTGTGTTTTTATGTAAACAACACACTGATTTGGGGGATTATGGAAATGCATGCCCAGTTTGTCCTTTGGGAGAAACTTCTGGAGGTTGAAGTGCTTAACTGTTATTTTTGCCTCAATGTTCACTTTTGAAATGAACGCAGCAGGAGCTTTGATAAAGCTGATAGGAAAGAAGGGAAAGTTACAGATCAGGAAAATGCCTATTAAAGAATTTCTGGAGAATCTGGGCCTATTCAAATCAGCAGACAGATGAAATTTAACATAGTGTGCTCAATGAACTGGCTAATTTCATCTATTTTCAGTTAATTTAGAGACCTCATAGGACAGGTGAGGCTTCAAAAGGACAAATATACTTGCAGGAAAGAAAAAAAGGACATGGGAAGCATGGCCCAGTGAGTTTAATTAAAAGACGTTAATTGTTCTAGAAGATCTACTAAATAGGGAAACGAGTTTTGCCAGTGTCTGGAGAGAAGAAAATAGTTGTGGAGAGCTGTAAAATATAAGATTTGAGGCAGAAGTATGCCACCTTTAGATGCTTGTTGGAAGCTTACCCTGGTGTTTGAATTTCAGAGTAAAAATTCTTCTTCTTGTCTCCCTGTCCCCAAAGTCATACATGGGGATCTTCAGTCCCCAGGGCCAGATGCTATTTGCTATGAATAAATAGCATTAATATCTTATCACATACCTTTTCAAATTATGGCATATGGCTGAGTGTGCAAAATGAACCATATCTGTATGTACTGAGAAATATCTGGATTACCTGAGCTATGAAAGAAACTAGATCATGGCAGGGTTTTGGGACCACCTACTCAAATACAGCTGCTGAAAGACCAAGAACTAGCAGTTACCACTGCTATTAACTAACTGAGCAAAAGAGGAATTTAGTCTACACCGAAGGAGAGAGTTTTATCATAACATGGAAACTGCAGAGAATCCCAAACAGCACAGGATAAGCGTCGAAATGCAGGAAAGAGGCGCATCTGAAACTCAGCAGTGTGTATTGTGGCAAATAAGACTAGGCAAAACAATAACATGGAAAACCACAACAAATGCTGTCACGTTGTCATAGTTTCTAAGCACTGGGATAGTGAGGACAAAGGAGATGATGCTCTCAGTGCCAGAGCATTTCTGCACTCTCATTTGTCACTGATAAAAATGATGAACAAACTGCCAGCCTGAATGCAATAAATCTGGACCTATGTTCAGTCCTTTCAGTTTGGGCAAAAGCCCCTGTGCTAGAAATAGTGATGTCAACACTGAGCAAAGAGCCCTAGGCACTGGAACAGATAGGTAAATAAGCAATGCATTCCCCCCACCCTAAATGTAAAATTAAGCATATAGATAAATAACAGGTTGGAAGAGATGCATGTTGCAATTATAGCAGCAGAAAAAGGTATTTAACCGTTATCAAGTTTAAAAAAAGTCAAGCACTTAGCCTTGTGAAAAGAAGGGAACTGAAGAAGAGTTGGAACATAAAAGGGTAACGGTGAAGTTTTCAACTGATGGCACTCTGATGAAAGGTGATAGATGAAAGAACCCAGCCGTCCCATAATTTATGCCCCTAGGAAAGTTCTTGTGCCTTCAGGCAGATAAAAAGAGGAGCTTGGCTCTGTCTGTGTTATTATTATGAAAGCAGTGAATTTGACTTCTTATAGTACTAATGTGAAAAAAGCTCCCTCTGAAAATGAGAAAGCTGACTCAGAAGACTGTTTTCTTTTATGCGATTTTTGAGCGAGTGCTAGCACTTATGTATTTATAATATTATTGCAGTACTGCTGTTTATTATCAAATGTTAACAATATAAAAAAGCAGGAGTTTCTAAAGTGTATATACTGTGTTTTCCATGAGATGGGCCATTCCTGACATAAAGACCCTTTGAGATCAATAGCCATCTTTCAAAAACTTAATATTTGCTGATAATTACTACTATGTACTTCATGGGGTTATTTGGGTGTCATTTTAAGCCTGTGCTTGTTGCTCTCCAGGTAGGTGTTCCTGTGTGATCAGAAATGAGTACACAATGTACCACACATTCCTGTAGTAGGAGAGATTTCCACTTGGGTCTTTATAGAAGAAACTAGGCAGCATGATGCTGGGAAATGTACTACATGAAAAGCAGTACATATAGTCCCTTTCAATCATTGAGCTTAGTGATGAGCTATGTTCTTGTAATTTGACAAATAATTGAAAGAGGCAAATGTTCAGTGCTGCAAGCAAACATCTGGTGTTATTACCAATAATAGCAGGTACACCCTAAATCTGCTATGCATAATCTTGAAATTGGTCTTTGAATAACTCTGTGAATAATATCCTTGTTATGTGCACAAACAACAGTGCAGTGGGTTGTGTGCCTGTGAAGGTTACCATATGCCCAGGGATGTGAGACAGTACAGTGACAGACTACAAATCTTAAGTGTATCAGCACTGTGATGTTACTTCACAAGAGCACTTTTTTGCTGCCCTGAAGGAATAGTTTCCTTACCCACAGTGCCTGCGCGTGGTCCCTCTCTACACCCCCTGACATTCTGGGAGCTCTGCCCTGTGAATGACATACAGTGCTTTAGAACAAGGATTGATTAATTGGGGCTGAAGTGGCATTTCTGGAAGTCCTTCTTCAGATGTTATTTCATTGCTGAGTAAAATGGTTTGGGTTGAAGAGCAGCTAGCAGGCATTTTCTGACATACATACCTCTACTAAATAAAATTGGATTATCTGCTTCCTGTCTCTAACATACAGTACTGTACCTAGAAGCAACCTGGATGGTATTCAATTGCATTTTTCATGTAGAGGTGTTTTTGTGAATAAAATGCGAATGATATTCTGTAGGTGAGAGGTCTGAAGGTTCTTAGCCAAAATGTTTGTTACTAACGTTCTACATCTTAAAATTGATTCAGGAAAACTTAAACTTTCCATTCTGGAAACACTGAAGGGTGTCTTGAAAGCAAAAGTCTTGGTGTAACCCAGCTTAGAAAAATATATTACCTCGCTTAGAACTGGCAAACTCTTAAGGATGGTAGGATCTGCGTGAATCTGCATTGTAGATGAGTAAATCTGCAGAAGAGAATATTGCTGAAGCAATTTTGAAAGTATTGCTGTTTAAATAGGATAAAGCATTATCACTTGTTTTGGTATGCTGGGGAGGGGGGGGGGGAACCCCAACCCATTTGACAGGACTATGAATGACATCTTTGATTATCTTATCCCGTACTTAAGTGTCCTGTTTCTGCATGTATATTATCAATAAATTGATGATACTGCCATAACAGGCAAGATATCTCAACAGCTATGGTCAATAACAAAGAAGTATGCTGAGCAGGTGGTTGTATGCCAGAAAATCCGTTACCACTTTGAAAAAGTTATAAAAGCAGACAGAGCTTTAGTTGTAAGTCTGTTTCATAATTTATGATCTTTTCTGAGAAGGGAAGAAGAAATCTGGGGGGGGGGGGGGGGGAAGAGCAGAGTTAAAAAATACTTAAAATATGAAAATCATGGTGTTTGCAGTTACCTTTAATGATTTTGAAGTTTTTCATGGTTTATATCCTCTTTGTTGAGAAGCTTTATCTCCCACGCATGTAAGCTCCTCTTGAGGTTCTACAATCCCAGTTGCTTGTGGAATGCAGCGCTCAGAGGCCACCAGGCAGAGCAAGTAGCTGTCTGTCAGGTAGAGCTAGGTTCAGAAACAAGGAGATGCAGAAGATGAAGAATAAGCGTGCTATGTTTATAGTAAAAGCTGTAGCCAAGCTCACAATTTTTAATTTTGTAGGAAGATATGAAAGTGGGGAACTGCCTCTGGCAAAGTAACTTGAGTTTCTCTGCTGGCTGTGGTGTTGCATGTAATGTCCCTAGAAATCAGCAAGCACCTCAGAAATCATGAGGTTGATGATATATTTATATATGGTTTGTATAATATATTTATGTGAATGTATTGCTAGCGACAATTCCACATGGGTAATGTAGGCAGCTACTAGTGGGACAATCGGGAGCAAAAAGAAAATGTTTCTAAACTATCAGCTGTGACTGATTTCCAAAAGAGCTATCAACGGCCTTTCCAGTACCCAGAGTCTGGGCCAGGCCTAGGAAATCAGCTTCAGGTGTCTGTGGTGTATGGTTCCAGAAGGTTGTCTTGGACACTTGGAGCTGAATGCAAAATCTAATGCAGGGTCGTCCTGAGGGGATGTAGAGAGACACTGAGAGTGCAGCCTGGTGGGATGTGGTGGTCTGAGCTTTCATTGAAGAAGAGCTAGAGGAAGGGCACTGAAAGCTGGGAAGGATTTCTGCTGATAAGTCTAACTTAAGGTTGTGCCTTAAACTTGTTTTACTTATCTTTTATGTACTTGCGACTTGCAGCAGCAAGTCTAACTTTTGTCTTGCAGAATAAACTTTTCCTGCTTCACCATTAAGTATGCTTTGTGTTGTATGGACATAGTTAGGTCTGTCTGTTTGAAATGGAAAATCTTGGGTGTTTTTTGTTCCAATGGATGCCCTGTGTTGGGGGGAAAAAAGCAGATGTGTCCAGGCTGTGTGAAGCAGACTGTACAAAGGGACTGTACAGTAACTATTAAGCAGGTGTCTTTTCTAGATAGGAATTCCCTCTAGCTGGCTCAAATAAGCATTCTTGTCAAAGAGCAGACAGTAGAGAGGCATCCCATGGTGTGGATACAGCCAGAGGAATCTCGGTCCCTTTTTACAATTCAACTGAGTTGCTAGATAGAAAGAATACGCGAACTTTCAAGTTGCTTTTTGGTCTGAGACACCTCACATGTACAGCTCCTGTCTTACCCCAAAATGCAAGGATTTGAGAAGTGAGTCTCCTAACAACACATCTACTTCCATTCAGGAGAATGTTTTCCTTCCCATAGTAATCAGAAATTGCTGTACATAGCAACAATAACTGCTGTTCCCTTGGCTTCTGCTTCTCTTTGTCCCCTGTGGCAAAGGCACTTCATGTAACTCTACTAATTGCAGCTGTTTAGTATGATGCTGCCCTGCGCTGGATGGAGAGACTTGGATCCAGCCCATTGATGTGCTGACTTGTTGCAAAAGGGCCCTCAACACAGGCCCTCTTTCCTGCAATCCATCTTGCTTGGGATGTGTTCCTTATGTCCCAGTGTGGTGGCACCTACTGTCAGAGGAGCAGGAGCAATGTGATTTGGACATGTACACAGAATCTTCACTCAGGTAGACACCTTGGCTGCTCTGAAAAGGGAGCTGAAGTTTGAGGGACTGTAAGAATTTCACGTGAATAACACACTTGGAAAAACAAACTGAATCCCCTTTGAGCTGTTATGTGCCTATTCAAAAAGGAGGTCCCTCAGTGCCTGCTAATTGGTACAAACCCTGCAAAGTGAGGTGAAATCACATCCTGGAACTTGGACAAGTCAGAATGAAATAGTTCACTGCTGGTGTTCCCATATTCCCCTCAAGGTAAACATGCAAGTTAAATTCCTAGCACTGTAAAATTGTGGGGCATTCCACATCAGGACACAGCTATATGAGTCCTGGCAGGACAATCATAGCAGCTGAATTTCTAAAGGAAAGCCCCCTATGTGATTCCTGGCAGGACAATCACAGTGTTTGAAATCTCTAGCCGTGAAAAACTGCGTAATACAAAGCTATCAAAACATATGATATTCCCAGCATGAAAAATGTAAAGGGGGCATGGAGGCTTAAATTGTATTAGTAAAACTTTGCTGTAATTGGTCTTTGGCAAGAAAGAAAAACCTGCCATTGAGTTCTCTGGCAAGGGCAAAACTTTGTAAGTTGAATTACTGAGAATAATAACCTTCCTTAGTAGGATTAAACTGCAGCTTAGAGCATTGCACATTTAGAAATTTACTTTCAAATATGATATTTTTTTATTATGTCTAAACTTTGTGACAAAAATAAGGGGGTGGGGGCAGAGGATGTGGGAAAGGTGGGACAAAAGGCACTCTCGTGGTAGCCATTTCCTCAGCATTTACTGGGAGATACTGAAGTGGCCTCAGAAATAGCCAGCTTGATATTTTGGTTGCATGCAAGGTCCACCTCTGGCAGGATGATGCTTATGGCCAGAAAAAAAGATTGTATAAGAACAGAACTGATGAAGTGCACAACTTGGAGCTCAAATAAAAGGTTTGTGTAGCAGATGAACTGACAGTTGATAAATTTGATAAGTTTCTGTTCCTTCTTCTGATAAGTGGGGTGCAGCAAAGTTGCAGGAAGACATGTCTTCGCTGATGACAAGTTGTCAGCATTACTTAAGTATAATCCTTGTCCATCCCTGTTTTAGTAACTGTGATGGAACTTAGTGGCTGGGTAAGGTCTTGTCTTTGTCGGTCTTATCCTCATCCATGCTTGTGGCTTATTTGTGCACTGTAATTCACCTTCAACACAGACTCAGAATTTGTAGAGGTACTCTTGCTGTGGTTAGTAGTACTGCATCTATAAACACATAAAATTTCTGCGAGTAAAAGGTTGGTGCTGGAAGAAACATACAAGAGGAATTATTTAAATGTGAACAAGGGGGCAACAGAGTCAGGCAAGCTTCTACGAGAATGTTGCTTGTGCACTTAATACTGTTTAACCACGTGGGACTTGCTGTAAGCAAGTACTGTATGTGCAACAGCTTGCAGATGAGTCTGCTTGGCAGTAGCACAGGTTGATTCTGACCAGATGCTTTCCCTGTCACTTGTGCTTCCCTGCCTGCTTATTGTCTCCTGTGATGTGTGACTGCAGAGCTTATTTATGTTCAGGACTCATCAGCACTGGGCCAGACTTGATTGCCCTCAAATGCAGCATAAGTAGGGAGCAATGGGCAAGAACTGTTCCCATTTCATGAAACAATGAATTCCTTATGAGTATGAGAATTGCAGCTAGATATCTTAAACAAATCAACCTGCAGCAAATGAGGATTGTAAGTGCTTTCATCTAGCCCAGAAGCCAGCATCTTTACTGATTTTTCTGAAGGTAGACAAGTCAGTAGAATGAGCAGAGATGTTGTCTGGTGACTTTCTGCCCTCAACTCAGGAACATCAGGTCTTCCAAAACAGATCTTTTTCTTTCTGGTACGCAGTCAAAATAAGGTATGCATAGGTTTGTGTGCAGGCTTTGAGGAGAGAAGGCTGAACCTCTTTTGGTACAAGAGCTACTTACGGCCTACTGACAGTTAAATTTGTATTGCTCCTTGATGCCCTTAAGGTTCACAGGCAGTAATCCCATTGTCCTTTCATATGTAGGGGGTTAATGCATAATGAATGCTGGTATTTTATAACAAAGAATAAAATGATGTTACCTTAAAGCAAAATCAAGACTGCTTTGCACCTGCCTCAGGCTCCCAAGGCTGGGAGGGAGGCTGTTGGGTTTTAAAACTCAAGAGATTAGGAAGAAGTGGCATTTTAGAAAGCACTGGGAGGCCTGCAGCCATCTAACAGGTTTGAGTGAAACTTCCACATGCTGCCAGATGAAGGAATGAGGGAATCAATCCAGAAATGTCTGCTTTTATAACTTCAGAATTGCAGCAGCTGCCTGGGATTAAATCCTTGTAATCTCTTCGCTACAGGGCTGACTTCTTTTGCATCATGAGTCCTGTTACACTGGGGAGAAAGGTTTGCACTGTATATTAGGGAAAGTTTTCTCCTGGAAGGTGTTCTTGCTGCTTCTGAAAATACACACCGCTAATGGACATTTGGGGCACTTTACTGGGAATATTTTCAAAGATGCTTAGAATTATTTTTACCTGAAAGAATAACCTAGATAGATAAGCATAAATAAGAAGGCTAATTGTTTCTAGTCCAGCTCCAAGGTGCTATTGCTACCGACTTTCCAATCCTGTGGGTGTTTCAAGGCAATGAGCAGTTCAGAATTACTTCTGTAGTAAAAGCCAACTCCTATATTTGCTTTCTTCCAGCGAGGGTCTGGGTGGCTTAATGCCCTGGTAGAGGGAGAGGCAGACCTCTCTTCCATCAAATGCCTTCTCCCTCATGTCGTACTGACTGAAGCCCGTAACAGTATTAAAGAGGCAGTATCTAATCTTAGAAAGGATGCCTGTGGTTGTCCCACTTTTGTAGTTCTCTCCACCCTGCCTGTGAAGCTGCTGGCCCACAGGAGGAAAGCATTTCTCTGGCACTCCCTCATAAGTGGCATTTGTTTATGCTGGAGAAACTTCCTACTGCAATGTAGAAGATTCCACAACTTAGTATTTTAAATACTAAGGTTTAAAACATTCAGTGAGGCTTTAATTTGCTGTTTAGGAGAAAACCCTTCCGGGACACCTGGAAGACACAACAAGATTGAGAAGTTAACTGAGAGGAAAAGAAGAGAAAGGCAAAGAGAAGATGGGGGAAATGGGGCAAAGGAGAGACCTTAACTGTCTCCTCCCTGTTTCTTTTCCTGTTACCTATGTGAAGTTAGTGATACTGAGCCACGAAAGTGTTTCCCATCTACCTTGTGGTTTTTTGTCTTAGCATTTGTGGTGAGCTGGCTCACCCCCTGAAGTGGTTGTTTTGTAAACTGGGCAAGGCCAGGAGGGGGGTTAGCTGCCTCACCAGTTCTCTTGATGTAGACCTGAGCTTGTGCTAACAATAAAATGCACTAGTAGTGGTGTAGGGGAGCATCTGATCAGATTCTGTGAACTGCAGTTGTCCTGGTCTAGTGAGAGGAACTGAGATTATTTTATTTCTGCAACTTGTTTTGTGGACACTATTTTACAGATCTTGTGGCTTGATATACACCACTTGAAGCAATTATGTACTCTGTCATGGAGACAAATGAGGAAAATGCCCTAAAAAGTAGACAGCCAGAAAACTGAAGAGTGTGTGTGGTTGGACAAGCAAATAGCAAACTGGTGGTCTAAAGTATTGTTAGAAGGAAATCTGGAAGACTTTAGGCTGAGACATAGAAGCATAGTTTCTATCTTTTGCTGAAGATTTGGCATCTCTTCAGTCCATCTCACTGCTTCCATCTTAGCCAACTGCATGGGAATTCCCTGTGGGTGGCAGAGGGCCACCAGCACTGCTGTGGTACCATATGCTTAGAGGAGGTGTGGCTCACATTCATCTAAGATACAGCTGTTCTTCCACTTTGTGTGGGCTCTTTAGGTCCATGTGTGGCTGAAATAAATTGGAATATCTTTTGGCTTGCTCTAGTTTGGGCTGGTCACTATGTTTTTGTTAATCTCCACGTCTAGGAACTATGAAGGTGGCTGAAAACCTTTCCTGTTCTGATTCTTGACACTATGAGAAACGTCTTGCCACAAGTACAGGGCCAACGCCAGGAAATGAGATTAGATGTCTTGCATCATGCCAATATAAATAGTTAAGGTTGAAATATAGTAAAAGAAAACAAAAACAACTTTTGGGAAGTCCTTGTTTTAGGGTATATTCAAGGTAGACCAAAATCTTCTCCCTGACCTAAACCACCATTACTTTTGAAAGATTGTAGCATCCAACTCTAGATGTGAAGCTAGATTTCCAGCTAACTTGGTGGGTTTTTTTTTTTTAGTTAAAAATATGGACAAAATCAAGGAACTTAATACTACTGAACATTGACATGTTTGGAAGCCATGGGTGGAAGCTAAAACCAGTTGAAACACTGGTTTTGGCAAGGAGATGTGGTATGCATAATATATTCCAGATTTTAGAATACTTACTACATTGGGAGATTCCCTCTTTGCTGCTGTAGGCAGTTGCCCAGTTGTCAGACTGAGATAAATAAAACCCAAAGTTTAATGAACTGAGTTCACAGAAGTTTTGCCTAACTGAGGGGCACTTACTCTTTGTGAGAGCTGACTGAATATATTCAGCTGTAAAGGTAGCATTGTGCTTCATCTTGTATGGGAACACTCTCTTGTAACAGGAGACATGACCTGAAACATGGAATGGCATTAATGTAATGGTATATTGCCTTGTGTTCGCTGCTTTTCTCATGTGAGTGTCTTTTGAAGTGTTCCTTGGTGTAAGAGAACAGTTTCCTAGTGTATTCAAAGAAAGCGGAGTATAAAGCGTCAGCATAATTATACTGCTTTGTGTTTTGGCTTAAAAGGTCTTACTGAAACCTGGCATCGCTCTGCCTGAACGTAGACTTCTGTGCAGATGGTGGCACTGTGCAACTTGTTTGTGTGGTGTGTGTTGGTTTTTTTTTTCCCCTGCAGGGGAACCCAATGTTTTATAGAAGACTTCTCTCAGCAGATGAGCTCTGGGGAAGGCAATTGTGTGTACATTGTTGAGATGGAGAAAGGCTGTGTGTTCAGCACTCTGCAGTTGTGGTAAAGCAGAACTAATAATTCTTAAGCTTTCCAAGATGAACAAGTGTCCAGTCTGTTGCTCATTACTGTGACTCCAGCATTTTCCGTAGTAGCTTGTCTTATTGTCCGCTTGTTGCGGTTACAAGAGGTTCCTAATACTCAAACTAAACTTTCCCTGATACTTTAAAGCCTCTGTTTCTTTTTCGAGTATTGTGATTAATTGCTAGAGTTGCTTTAATCATCTTCATAACATCATCTGACATATTTATGCAATATGCTAGTTTCTTTTTTCTGTTTCGCATTAAGATTTCTTTGGCTAATTATTTTTTTCATCCAGTAATATCTCTCCAGGTTCTTTTAAGTACAAATATCCTAAAGTAAAACCAGCACTCCTCTGAGAGCTAGCAAGTCCAGAAAAGAATAATTGTCTTATTGCTGTGGATGACTTTATTAAACAAATGTCAGCTGAGCTGGTTCCATAAACTTGTCCCATTTAACAACCCCAGGAATGTAAAGGCCTCTGATATGCATCCCCTTCCGATTCCCCCATCCCCCTCCTCTCTAGGAAATTTGTGAGGGTTATTTTCTGTGGAAACCCTCTCTTCCCCAAAGAAAGGGGTACCTGGCAGATTCAGGTCCTCAATGGAAAGGTTAAGATGGGTAAATTGTTACCAGTTCTGGATCAAGCCTCTACGTGACAGAATTTTTGTGCCTGTTGTAGGATAATTGAGAATAGCTGAGGACCCAGAAAATTCCCAGTTTCAAATGTGCTTCATCAATTTATGTGTGTACTAACTCTGACGTTACAATGGTAACTGGATGATGGTTGTTGCATGCTTGTGTATGAATCTCTTTGGAGCTTGATCTCTTGCATTTTCTGCAATTATCTGCCTTTAATTTTGTTCTGCATAGCATTTCTTAAAGACCTCATTGCTTCTGCTTTTATGTTCCGATCAGAAATACAGCTTTTTAGTAAGAATTTAAGGATAAAGAAAATAAAGAGTTTCAGCAGTGTATGCAGCTCTTGCTTCTGTCAGCAGTATCCCTCCTCACCAAGCTGTCCCTATTTTATCACCATAAATTATTTTCTCAGTGTTCAGTTTTTAGTAGGAGATTAGCTGTATGGGGAAGAGACAAGGGGTATAAAAGGTTTAGGAAACCTTTGCTCATCCATCCTCATTAAACGTTATTTTTTTTTTTTTTTTTACACTTTTTCACTGGTTAAGTAGCTAGTTTGAAATGTAGGCAACCAGGTTCATCTGTCCTGTTGCTAGATTCTTCTGTCAGCTTGGGCAAGTCAGCTTAGCTCTTCATGTTTTTTCCCCTGTCTGGGGGGGGAAAAAAAACCCCAAATAAAACAAACTCCCACCCCAATAATGGTTATTACCAGTCTCAAGGGCTGTGAGTGCATAGACTCTGAAGTGTTTACTGTAATAACAGTATCTACACTAATACCACCTTTTGAAAATCAGCCCTCAAGACAAGTCATACGTTTAAAAAAATAATAGGTACCTCTTATCTACTGTTTCTAAAGAGATGAGTGTTACCTCCAAGTGTTTTAAGAAATACTTTCAAAAGCCCCAAATTTGAAATTAATGAGCCATGTTGCTATAACAATTAGTTAGGCCAGGGTGTGCGTTAGTAGGCTGCTGGTGCTCTTCTCGGATGGATGGAGGCACTCAGGCTTCTGCTTTGGTCCTCAGAATGCCTCCAAAGCATGTGCCAATAGTCTATTGATGCACAGCCTGTTGTGACTTATTGTTATGTTCAATGCACAGCAGATTACAAAGGTAGGTTATTTGTTAGCATGATTTTCCAGACCGCTGCTTGAAGAATTTTAACAGCGTCCACTAAACTCCCTAATGCATAGTTCAGAATGAATAAAACTCTGCTTGATGATGTTTACAAGAGTCTGTGTGCCCACTGCTGATGAGTCATGGAAAACAGCATATTCCTTTGACTCCTGACTATGTGCGTGACGCGCACAGATTATTAGCTGTATGGGGCTGTGCTTTACAACTAACAGATTGGTTGCTTTTATTTTAAGCTGTATCCTAATTCAGACATTTTCATTTTGCGAGGAAAATAAGCACATGCTTCTCTCTGTCTCTCTAGCCACTCTGTCTTGCAGCCATAGTGCCTCAGAGCTGCTGCCAGCTGAACAAGTTGCCCTCCTGTTTTTCTTGACCTGTTGTTGCCTCTCCTCATTATCTTATGAACTTCTGCAGCGGCTGTTACTACCAAAACCTCATTAGATCCTTTCTCTTCCTTTGTTTAGTGGATGTTCAATTATTTCTTCCTGCATCTACCCTGCAGATGACTGGTTCATTTGCTTTTCACTGTTCTCATAATGGCATGCAGAGCTTTCATGACAGCTGAGTATCTCTGGAGCCTTATTCCAGCCTGAACATTAAGTCATAAAAACAATCTTGCTACTTTTGTGTGTGTCTGACAAGGCTAGAGAGTGGAGTAGCTTTGCTATGGTACCCAATTTTATCCAGCATAGCTGTTCCATTTAAAACAAACAAAAAACCCCAAACAACATTAAATTATAACACTACAAACCTTAAGATAATTGGAGGTTCCTTTATCTTTCTTTAAGACTGACAAATGTTGATTTTTCCACGACATTAGAAATTGGCTTGCACGCAACTTGTGTTTTTGGGTTACTGGTCAGGAATGTGTGTGTCTTCCAATTTTTGCTGTCCTACCTCCAGGCATCTGTGCCTGGAATTTAGCTGGAGGGAGCAGATTAAAGGGAAAGGTTGCAGCATTCAAATCACTGAAATGCAAATGCTGTGATTTTTTTTTTTTTTTCTTCTTTTCTCCCCAGCTCTTTTCCAGCCTACCTAAATAAACTGTACTTAGTCTTTCTCTGCTGAATCAGCAATTCCTGTTAAGCACCTAGAAGATGATTAATGTATTATGAATAATGTCATGATAGTTGGTTGAAGGGCATCTCTTCCTCACGAATAGTAACAGTGTGGTAATGTGCCAGAATCGAGAATGCTGACCTTATAGCCAGCTTTATCAATGTTAACTCACTGAAAACCGGCAATATGTCTGACTTGCTAACTTCCAGCTTTAATTAAGGCAATTAAACAAAATGTGATCTATTCTTTTTCCATTTATTTATAGAATTAATTGCTAGTAGTTAATTAGGCTAGAGTTCTGTAAAGGTATACTACTGACCTAGTGTTTCCAAGTGGGAATGATATTTTAATTTCAGGTTCATTCTTGGTAAATAATGTTTCAGTGCTGCTCCGTAGCTTGTGCTTCATAATAAAATGGAACCAAACTCTTAAACTTTCTCAACTTGTCCTCAATGTTAGTGGATATGGTTATATTTATTTAGGCATTTATAATTCTCCAGTCAGTGTAATATCTGAGCCACTATAGACTTATGTATTTATCTGTAATAAGGAAATATTCTTAAACCTGTGAAGGTAGTTCCTTGCTTGCTTCTTAAAGTCACTTGAAAAGCCTGAGTCAGCTTCTGAACTCTCTCCCTTTAATTGCAAGACTATTTTCCTTTCTTTGTTTTTATAATACTGCATACAGTTCACTTCTGCGTGTTCTTTAGCTTCTTAATCTGTTTTAGCTGTTGGCAATATTAAATAATGAATAACACTGTTAAATAGAGACAGTTCTGATTCCAGAGAGAGGAGAATCATCCTGTGGTAGGGCTGGCTAGTCCCAGCTGTGGCAGGAAGGCTTTGAGCTATATCACAGAACTAAATGAGGAGAGTCCCAGGTACATCTATGCCTATGTGACCTGGGTGGTGGATCTGGCTGAGCAGCTGTGTTTACACAATGTTTGTGCTGTTGCTTCACTGCTGCTGATTGAGGCTTGTCCATTATTTTAGGTTTATTTCTAACACAACCTGACTGATAGTAGGACTTCTTCCTAGTATCCTTGTGCTACGTGTCAAACATGAAAAAAGGAGTAGGTCTTGGACACAGGCCTTTGAAATCAATTGCAAACTCCTTTGGCTTCAGCAGTTGTAGGATGGAGCTTGCAGGAAGCTATAGACAAGGGAAGCAAATGATACTCACTGATTGTGTGTGCTGTACTTATCCACCCTGTTGTTCATCTGCAGTGTCTATTTTTTCCCTCTCACCCGCACGTCACTGCTAGATGTTTCAGAAGTTATGGTCACAACTCATTCTTTATGCATAAGCTCTACTGAATGTGCTGGCTGATGGAATAAAGCAGCTGGGGGGAGAGAGAGAGATAAGGGTTGTACGTAGTTTGTAGCCTGTATGAATTGATAGTGATCATTCAGTTATTTTCCCTGCTGTATTTGTGGCTCATTTTTGGACCTGCAAAGTCAGTCTTAGGAGGGATCAACCAGAGTAACTGCTTAAGCATACAAGCCATCGCCAGCCTAGGGGAGAAGAGGCAGAACTAGATATGAGCCCTTGTGAGGGTAATGCTGCCTTATGAAATCAGAAAGGCTTAACTGTCCTGTTTTGTGGGGGGTGGTTTTCTTGGTTGTGTGTGTTTGTTTGGTTTTTTTTTTTAGCACAAGTCACACAATGGATTTGAGAATTAATTAGGTTCATCCTGTGGCATTTGAGTGGTTCAAGTAAAACTCCCATACTGGAGCCCCAGTGTTGGACCAGCACTAGAGTTAGGTGGGGCACGCTGGTTAGATCAAATCCCAACAAACAAGCTATCTCAGCCTGCCAACAGAAACATGCATGGGTTTGGAACAGAATGTGTGCCCAACTTCTCATGAAAGTGGCCGTGCTGAAAGACATGAAGGGCTCTAACTCAGTTGTCTGTCTCAAACAGTGGTCATAACTGGGTATATCAGGAAGGGGAAGAGCAGGGCAGGAATATGGTGCTCTTTCTGAATACCAGATATGAAGCATGTAACTTAATCCTCTGTTATGTGAAAGCTTGGGTATGTGTCCACCACTGATCTACCTATACAGTTCTAAACACTAATGGGTAGATTTTTTAAAAAATATGCTTTAAATCTGTAAAACCTGGTATGTTATTAATTCAGATGAACTAAATCAGGCAGGTGCTAAGCTATTGTAAACATACCTGCTTAAAGCATTATACCCACGTCCTTAAACATCTTTGAGTAGGAAGAGCAGCACTGATGAACATATATCTTCTTGTGAGTGGCTGTGGTAGGTGGAGGAGAGGTATTCATAGACAACTAAATTCTTGGTTGTGGATGGGATGTATTGCAGCCTGCCTCCTGTTAAACTCTTGGGAGTCTTTGTCCATGAAGACAAAGTGTGGTGTGACCATGTTGTATCTCCAAGGTCTACTGTTGTTTACACTCTGGTTGTAACTGTCCCTAAGATACTTTCTGACAGCCCGGAGTAGGTGGAATATAATTTAATTGGGGAAAGGGAAAAGCAGGCTTCTGGGGAGCCGGGAAATTTAGGGCACTGTGGTGCTTACATTGTAGCTCAGCTCAGAAAGATGTTGTGCTTTTTTTTAAAGAAAAAAAAGCAAAGATGACACAGTATTCCATACAGAACCTGAAAAACTTTTGCAGAAAGAGACTTCTGTACAGCTGTGTGCTTCACCATAATGCATCTGACTCGCCCAATGATCTTTTGAAATTCCTCATGAATACTTTAAGAGGATTTTTAGAAGTACTTAGTGTTGTCTTAAGTTTTACTAGGTAAAAAAAAAATCCTTCCATGGGGCCATGAAAATAAAATCAATGTTGAAAGTTGTTAAACACCTGTTCTGTAGTAAATTTACTAAAATAATGTTCCTTTTCCCTCTGAGCCACAGATGTACTTATTTAGTCTAATACTCATCTTCTAGTCATCTGCTGTGTCTGCTTCCACATAATTAAGATGATGAGCAATCTATGGCCTTTCTAAACTTCTGTGGGAAACAGTGATTGGAATCTTATATTGTCCTTTACATTTTGAATCTTGATTTAACAACTAAGTACAACTTCTAGGAGAATACTGGAGTTTGTGCAAGTGTTTATGATGAGATGATTATTCTTCTTGTTATTAGGAATTTGATTTTATTATTTCTGAGAGTTCAATGGCTCTTAAAACTGGCTATAAAGTCTTGTTGATCTTAGATTTTATTGTGTAAAGATTAAAAAAAAAAAAGAGACAGAACAGGGAATAGCATTTTCCTTTTCATTCCAACATTGACAGAGCATTCCTTTTGCCCTGTCAAAAGTGTTCAGAGGGGGGAAAAAGCAGGAAAAATGTGTCTATGAGAAGCTACATGGATTTTGGAGAAAAGCCTGGACCATATTTTTCTGTCAACTGTGGCACACAGAACGGAGATTATCCTTTGCTTGAAAGCCCTTCCAAGAGACTAGAGAAAGACTATCACAGTGGGGGAAGGAAACGCAAGGCAACTGGGAGATGGTATTGCTTAGGGTGAAAACCTGTGGTCTGAGAAGGCTGAGCCTAAGCAATGCCAGCTTTAAGGAAGCATTATACAGAAGCCGATGTGTTTTGTCTGGCATTGTTATAGCTGGTGCTTAGAAATGGGATAGATAGCTTTAACAATGGTCTTTTACCTTAATTTTAAAATCGTTCAATGAACAATAGCATGATATTACGTTTTTCATCAAAAAACATGAACAGAGGTAAGAGGAGAATTCAAGTATAATTTGGTCTTGAGATGTGTAGCTTTTCCTCCCCTACTCCCACTGACTTCAGTCAAAACTGAAAGGAATTCCTACCTTTCAAAACTGTCTTTAATTACCTTGACAAATTACCTAGTGACATCCATATTGTTATGATTCTTTTGGAATAAAAAGTTATACAGTATTTCTACCATTTAGTCTTTCTAAATGACTGAAATTGTTAGTATAAATTTCTAAAATCCAATATGTTTTGATAACTGCACTCAATGACTCATTCTTTGTGATCTCAATAGATGAGGCCGGTATATTATAGGATATTAAAATAATGGGACAGGGTTATGTAATTATTTTAACCTACATACTGCAGTGGCACATAACTGTAGGCTACCCATGTATGAATGCACCAGAGCAGATAGCCAAGTTCTAAAAAAACTGAACATACACTCTGACCAAGTAATTGCAATCTACTCCAAAGAGGTGTCTTTTTTTTTTTTTCTGTAGACATTTTGTTGTGAGGGTTTGGAGAAGTGAGCATGTGGAAGCTTCTGGCTTTTGATGGGCAGCCAGGCCTAAAGGAGGAGAGAAGGCTGACCTAAACAAAAGGTGTGGGTTTTTTTTTTTCTGTAAAGTAAGAAAAAGGGACGTGAGCAATTGATCCCAGGGAGCCAGTAGTAGTCTCATGTTGCTGCTCTGTGGAACGATTGCCTGATGGAGCTCAAGGAACAGGTTACCTAAGTATTTCTGCTGTGAGGCTATAGAGGAAGCTGGACTTTGGATGGGGATTTCTAGTGTTGAAGGCAAAGGAAAGAGACATGCCAAAGCTTTAGCCTAGGCAAATGGGAAAAGGATCACACTCTTTAAAAAAAAAAAAAAAGTTCTCCTTCTGTGGTGCAGAAGTGATGTTTATATTAACTGGTGTGGAACATTGAAAATAATGAGGAGTTTTATATTTTAGAACTATAAGACTATTATAATAATTTCATATTGCCAACTGTAGATATCTATCTTGAATTTCATTTGGTAATCTAATAAATAAAGTCTTTGGTGTCTAAATCAGATGTAATGTGTTGTCCTGGAAATGTATCCATTTTTTTTTTTTCTAAAAGAGTTCAAGTAATTCAGAGTTCATACTATATTTTTTTTCCTCTTCAGGGAAAACTTATTTCTAGTCTGACTCAGTTTAGCTTCAGCTTCCAGATGTGGTGTTTTGCTGTATGATTCCTGTCTGTGGTAAAGGGCCCTCTATTGTCAGAAATCACTTCATGGTGTGGGTACTGTCAGATCTTGACTGAGTTGCCTTTTGGTCTCATTTGATAAATATTTTGCATTGAACTTTTTTGGCTGTTTTGCATGATTTTTTTTTTCCTTTAAACTTGTACTTTTGTCACCATGCCAAAGTGGACACACCAGAAATGGGCAGACTAGGTGCATGAAATAGTGTCAAAGGAGATTTTTTTGGTAAGATTCTTACCTGTGCCATCTATAAAGGCAGATGTCCCCCCAATACTTAGTATTTATGTACTGAACATTTTGTGAGTGAATTGCCACTAAATTTCCTTGCTGGGTGCTACTGTCCCTTTTTTTTTCCTTCTAACTGCAGGCTATGTTTGACCTTTGTGGAAGAAAGCTGAAGTCTGCCTATTAGCTTGATTTACTGTACATGGTGACTTGCATAGTTTTTCCATGACACTTTGTTTCAGCCCATTACATTTGCCCAGACTCCTAAGTAAAAGTTCTTGGGCTTTTAGTGATGACATTTGCATTAGCATAAACTTAAAACTGTAAAATATTTTTTAAATAGCGGGAAAAGAAATACAATCCCTAAATTATATCCTTCTGCAATCTCCTATGCCACATTATGAGATGCAGAGTACAACACTTGAACTGGACATCTCCCCCAAGTGCAGTCTGCAAGGTCATTTTGAATTGAGGGCTAGTTTTCTCCAGAAAACTCCAAATTACTTCCAGCTGATTAAGTAGTGAGTACTTCCATGATACTGGCACAATGTTATACAATGCTAACAGGACATCCTGCCTTTAAGTAACCAAAATGTATTAAATGGTCACTGGTCAAATCTGAAAGATTTATATCGGCAGCCTTGTTTCAAACTGGAACGCTGACATTGATATATTTCAAGCTGTGGCTATTTGCCACCATTTGAACAGCCCACGGGGCTGGCTTGTCTGTGGTAACCCACATGCTGACCAACAGATGGTTGCTTTACTCTCATCTGTCTTTTCAGAGAGAGGAAAATGGATGGGTTGCATAACACCACTAAGAAGTCTGGCTTCTGTGTTTTGTATATTGCCTTGTGGCTAAGCCAGGACATGAAGAAGGTAGCAAGGATATCTTTCACATGAGCCCAGGCAGAGTCAAAGCCAAGTCTTCAGAGACTGTAGCTGAGCAAAGAACATCAGACCATTTCTTATGCTGTTACTGTGAATTCAACTTCCCTGCCCTGAAGACCTGATTACTAGACATTTAGGGCTAGCAGAGGTGGGCTAGAAATCTCTCATCTTTAAAAAGAAAAAAATAACAAACAAAAAAACTCAACCCAAAACCTCAGTAAAGAAGGGAAAGTGTGTATTCCTCCCATTCCCAGAAAGAAAATAGGAAACACTTCTCCATTGCCCTTGTTGAAGGGATGATGTAGTA
Source organism: Charadrius vociferus (assembly GCF_000708025.1). Classification (NCBI taxonomy): domain Eukaryota; kingdom Metazoa; phylum Chordata; class Aves; order Charadriiformes; family Charadriidae; genus Charadrius; species Charadrius vociferus. Next base: position 469,599 of record NW_009647419.1, read on the forward strand.
CTTCTTACTACTCTAACAATCTCTTTGCAAGAGGTACAAGAGCTTCTGTAACCTCTGTACAAATAAGTGTGGCCAGAATATGGTCTCTAATAGCAGAATGAAATCTCTAATATCTGCTCCAAAAAGCATGGCTAGCATGTGATCTACAATCACTTATATATTTGAAGCTGGAGGAGATGTTTGTGTCACATGGCTTCTTCAGGTGTCAGATTCAATAGACATTTGTTCACTGCTTACTCCATTCAAGATATTGGGGCAGTTATCAATCATGCATTTGTTTTCTGTATTTTTTCAATAGCAAAGAGGTAGTTAGGATGCATGGCAAGTGCTGGTTATTCTTGTAGCACTGCTGGACACTCGGTGATCTTGTCTCCCTTGCTAAATTGCCAGTTTAAGTTCCACTGACCTGGATGCCCCATACATCCCCACCTTTCAGTCTGTAAGAGTATAAGGCAGTTTCTTTAGCTGGGTTCATCTTGGAGGCTTTGTCAGATGGCCAGTAATTTTTCATGCAGGGAGGAATGATCCCAGTTTAGCCAACTGGGGACATAAAAGGGAAAGAACATTTTCCTTGAACTGCTGTGAGTGTTCCTTCATCACAGTGGATATTCATATTTCATGCACTGAATATGTGGAGCTGGATTCTCTGCTAGAGGCGCTTAGAAAACTGTTTGCTGCCACAAGCAGCTCAGTGACTAAGCTGCTGTCAGCACAGGCTATTAAACCATATGAAGCCTGGCACTTGGACTTCCTGGCAATCCAATCAGGAGCCATATCTGTACAGTCCTGAATTGCAGTCTTTACCTCGGTGACCTCAAAATTGTCCCAAGACATTTTTTTGTAAGTGTATAGGAAAGTGTATTTTAAAGGATGGCATTAATCTCATCTCAAATTACAGAATTTGCTTATGCATCTTCAAGTTAACTGTTCATTACTTGAGTGGTTAGCAATTGCCTGAATCCTGTTCAAGAAGGGAAATGTTTGACTTGGGGGGTGTGTGTGGGAGGAGGATTGTGCTGACAACTGTTGTTAGTTTCCTGGGAGTGTGTGGTTTTTTTTTTTTTTTTTCTGGGAGATGAGATGCCATGAAAAGAATATTATTGCAAATCCTACATTCCTAGAGCCTTTCTGATTCTAATATGTTCACCCTAAATCAGACTTTAAGTGAGGCTAGTACATTTGCAAGAAACATAGCTTCAAATTACAATATTTAGGGCTGAATGAATTTTTTTCACTGACAACCTCTTTCACCACAAAAATTGGCAATGCAGGATTGCTTTATGAATATGTGGTTACTTCTCCAAACTGCTTATTTTTTGGGGGGGTGCAAACCCGAAATAAAAAATTCTATTAATTTTATTACTTTAAATGGAAACACTTAGATCTATTCCCCCGGTCTTAAGAAGCTTTTAACTGTCATTTGAGCTTTTCATTCTATATTAAAAAACTTAAAAGCATGTAATGTCTCTCTGAGCATTTTAGCTAGTTTCCTGTCAAAACGTAACATTTTAAACCAAAATGTTTTCACTAACTGTTTTCCATTTTTTAGTGTTAGTAAAACTTGCTAATTCTTGCAACATTTGGGAACAGACACTTGTTAAAAATGTCTAGCCAACAAAAAAAAAAAATTACCATTATATACCTAGATATGCTGAAATCTCTAATATATGCTACCATTACTTGAAGAAATCAGTAGCCACTTCAGGTTCAAATACAAAGAGCTTATAAGTGTCCCATGACCGCTTTGTCTTCTATTCCAGCACCTGCTCTACCAAGATCATTGAGGGCCTGGGAGAAGCAGTAGCTAGGTGTACAACAGCATCTGGACCAAAATGGAAGACAGACAGAATTGCTGATAGCATGAGAAGGAAAACACAAAATAAAGTGGCACAAGTAACCTAATATTAACAATAACCAGGTGCATCAGTGCCTGTTGCAAAGCTTTGATTCCTGTGAGAAACGGAAATACTTCTCCACAGATTACCTGGAAGATTTCAGAGCAGCTTTTAGGTGGCCATGAAATCTAGCACTACCACCTCAGATAATGAACTCTGACCACGGTGACCTATCCCACTTTCACAGAATATGACAAACTATTTTAGCTCAGGCAAAGCTGTGACAAAAGTGTTGAAATGCCACATTACATGTTGCGGTGTCTCATAAGGAGAAACATCTTGGCTCAAGGACAGGACACATTTTACTCTACTTATTCAAATGGAGCAAGTCTCCAGCAGGCACTTGGTGGGTTGGGAGCTTGCTGCATTGGAATTGGCCATGCTTTCCTTGACTGCCTCTAGGCCTTGGACAGTTGCATGTGACAGGCAGGGTAAGACGCTTTTCTGTTCATGGCATCGCTACTGCAACGTCTGTCCTGTGCCATGGCAAAAAGGGGTTTGTGTTGGTCTATACCATATGACTACAGCTCTCATGGTAGTCTGTCTCAAGTGGTGATATAGGATGAAGAGCCTTCATAGGTACCTCCTGGATGGTCAGGATGTCACAGCTCCAGCACTCACACACTTAACTCAATATTTTCCTTTCTCTCCCACTCCAAAAGATAGGCTGTGTGCTCCTGCTCCTTAGGCTATGTTGAGAGTTTAGGCTTTCTGATCTACCTTTCATTAGGTGCACATACTTTGCATACATGTATCTCCTTACCCCAGGCTGGTTTGTAAAGAGCAGTCTACATCATGCTCTCAGTTGTATGGACACAAATTAAAGTAACATAAATGTGGCTGTCCTTGAGTGATTGAGAGGAGAATAGCTGCCTTTGTCTAAGGTAAATATTAATTTTTTTGTAATGTAGATATTCCTGATATTTGGATTAAATTTTCTTAACTCAAATTCTTATTGAATAATTTCATTGTAGTGATGTGCACTTTGCCTAGCCCAACTGTAATCAATGGCTATTTTGTAAAAAGTGAAAGGTTAGACACCTAAGCGGTAGTCTTGAGTTCTTTACTGGGTAGTATTGGGAGTGTTTCAAAGACTATCATGATTTCATAAGCATGGCCCATACTGTTTTTTTGGGAACAGTAACTTTAAAATATATACTTTTAGGAAACTCACCAAAATTCAGAATGAGTAATGGCAAGGGAGTATGCTACTAAAAAAAGACTCTGGAGTCAGCTCCTCTTATTATTCCTGTATCTCTATAACTTGTGTTACTGCTGCCTTGGTGGATTTTTTCTTCTATACTTCTCTCAAAAATCAGACTGTGGCTTACATAACCACGGTTTATGTAAATGACAATAATGAAGGTGCATGCTGGTGTACCATTTTTGATTCCACAAGGTACATTGTGTTTCAGATAAATATTTTGCATGGTTCTTGTCAGAGTCAACCTTCCTGAAGACCTGCTTCACATCTGAGGACCTGACTCCAAAAGCAGTTATTCTGTTATTTTTAGTAGCTATTTGTCTGAAACATAATGGAAAAAGAACATCTATGCAAATGGAAGAGCACTTCCATCTTCTTGGAAACGGCCAAAAGGAATGCAGACAGATAATCACTAAAAGCCTCATCAAGTATTGGTATAATGTCTAGCTGGCAGTTCAGCTTGCTTCCTCAAGCCATTGTCTTGGTAGTATTAAACACGGTGAGTTTCCTAATAGGGCTAACAGCTGTCATGGTCAGAGTTTTTCCATGTGTTAGTTCTATTAGCTAAGTATAAAGAAAAAGGATGTAGTTATGCTGGGCTTCTAGCTAACTAGGAGAAATAACATTCAAGAGTTGGCTGTGATATACATAGCACTCTTCTGCTACTTTTTTCTCGGCCGCTGCTCAATTTCAGGCACCGGGTACAGCATTTAATCAAGACGACATTTAAGATGGTACATGGAAGTTTTAACAAAATATTATTGAGAAAGGCAACAGAAAACACTTCACTTGATTTATTTGAAGCAGTAATGCCCAAAATGCCAGTTCACAGAGTATTTTTTTAAGCAAATACCCTCTGTCAGACTATCATTGAATGACTTTGTATTTGCACAGCAGCTCTAATCTATCATGCTTGACTCAACCATCCAAGGAGAAGCATACAGAATAAAAAGCATACAAACGTTCTGAGAACCTATATCTATGGGTATGTTTAAGTACCTGTGCACCTGAATACAGAAAAGCACCTTCACTAGAGGGGAGATTCTTATGCAATGGCATGTAATATAAAGGTCTTAGTAGGCTGATGTTTAAAATTACACACATGGCTCACTTGTGGAAGGAAGTTTTGGAACAGTGTATGTTGTAAGACAGTGCTGGCACCCCAAAACATGGAAAATCAGGAGGGAACCTTAACTATTTTAGGTTGACTGACTGAGACATAAGAGATTCTACAAAATAATGAATGCCTACCCAGAGTGCTGATTTTCACATGAAAACTGAGCATATGGTAGAATCTTGATTCTAGAAGCTTTTATCACCCAGTACCTGTCTCTCCCCTACTAAAACACCCTATATACTGTAAATAACATCTTCATGTCATATGGAACAACCAAGTATTTCAAGGTAATGTGTTTATACACATTAGTGTACATAGGAACGTGCATGCTCAGTTTCTGTAATAGGTGCAACTAAGCCAATTCTGTCTAGTTGCACAGGTGCTCAGAAAATCCCTTCACTTTTGGTCAGCTCTAAGGCATCTAGGAGAAAGGTTTTTGCCTTTCAAGTCCAGAGACAATTTGTGGTAAAGTAGTATTTCAGAAAGAAGAAAAACTGAAAACGTTAGAGCTGATAGCTTATGGTTTTAACATGGTTGAGGGAACTGGCCTAGCTGCTATGTGTGAGCTATGGAATTACCTTTGCCTTGTCGTTATTCTGTCTGAACACTTTCCTCTTCTCCCTGATCTACCTGTTCTTTTGCTAGGTTTTCAGAAGTTACAACATCTTCTCAGTCCCTTGTGTCTCCTCCTTCAGCTGCTCATCAAGTTTTTTTTGGCCTGCTGCCTGTATCTGGAGCTTGATGGCTATTTAGTTGCCTGTCTCAAACTCTCACATTCTTGATCCCAAATCCTATCTTGATCCCAAAGCTGATGATTAGTTTAATGCTTGACAGGGTTCAGTGCCTCTGGTAAGATTAGTGCACCTCACCTCTGTCATATTTTTAACCTTGGCCAGTTTCCAGCGTTTCAGAGGAAGGTTAACCCTGTTTAACTCTCTCTGGTTGCCAAGTTGTATCTTGAGGGGAAGGAAAAACTCTTCCTGCATCAGCATCCTTAGAGTAAGCAATTAATACATGCAATAATAAATGTGATGCAAACAAATGTAAACAACAGTCAAGGAGAACCCTTCATATTTCCTGGGTATTAGTAGGATGTAAGGGAAATCATAAGGAATTAGCTGAAAATTTCTTCAAGGTTGTTAAGGGATAACACCCAATTTACTAATTGTAAAGAGGCTCTAACTCTAAGTTCTAGCAATTTTAAACCAATATCATTTTTGCAATCTGGGCATCAAAATAACTGTAACAGTTAAGCAAGACTTATTAATCCCCATTGCTTCTCCCTCTTGACACAGCAGTTACAGGGAAGATGTTTAGACTTACCTGGAGCTCTCTTGGATGGGGCATCACTGGGAACAGCAGACTTCCAGGTCATGTGGGCACATGCACTGCTGCTTACTGTAAATGTATACCTTCTACTGTAGTAATATTGGGGTAGCATGGAGTGAGCTAAGATTTTAAAGGAAATGAGATTTTTAGGATCCATATAACTAGACCAGGTGATAGCCTTAGAGAAAGCACAGAAGATTTTTCATGTGTGCTGTGCTCTTAAAGCTTTCAGAATGCTGCCTGGTGACTGCCATCTTCCTTTGCCACAGGATCCCAAAGGAAAGAGATCAATGCTGAACTTTGCAGACTGAAGCACAGTGGAAGCTCAAGCAGGGGTGGATGGCAGCTTAGAATCGGAAGTTGTGTGGCCTTACTACAAGAGGTAAAGAGGCATGAAGACCAAGTAACACAGCTCTCTGAGGCATGGTAGGCTTAAACCAGAGGTCAGTGGCTGTAGGGCCAGGTGTGGAAACCCAGAGTGAAATCTCTGGCTAGCCCATATTATGCCAAACCAGCTTATCATAACAGCCATGCTGCAATAACTTGTAAATCTAGGTGCACCTCAGATCTTCAAATTGTTTTGTTAACATAGATTTCTAAAGTGAAAACTTTGCTGCTCTGAAGTCACCTAGAAAGGAGAATGATGACATTCTTTATTTGCATAGATACTGATGACTTTTACTGTCTTCTGATAGACACTCACATGCAAACTTTATTTTACACTTGCTCGGAAAAAAGCTTGTGTTGAGAAATATTACAAGCAGAATGGAACAATTACACTTGGACCTAAAATGTCTACAGCTATAATTTTCTTTGAGTGGGGAGTACACTTGCTGTATATTTTTGAAAGAGAACCAGTGAGTGACCTGCAAGCTATAACAATTCTAATTGTGGCCACCACCTTATCAGCAATCAGTAGGGCCCTGGGGAAAGAGAAGGGTAAGGGAACATTTTACTTGTGGTCAAAAAATGTTTGAAGACTAATTCTTGAGTAGCAGAGAATGAAACCTAAAGTGCAGAAGAAAGATAACACACGTAAATAAAGATGTCCGTTTTAACTGATTATATCAAAAAGATCAATGGAATACTTTTCAATTTTTTTTTTTACATTTATTCCTTTCTATTTGAAAGGGATATGTTTTCAGACTAAGAAAACAAAACTGTTTTCTGTCTCTGGATATTGAAAAATTATATGGTATTATAAGCTGCTTTTCTCCATTTCATGTCTCTTTGGGGAGGAGTGAAACAAGCTATCTATTAGCTCTAGCTCATCCTTATTTTAAGTCGTTGACTGTTCTACTGATTCTCTTCAGCAGACTGCAGAAGGACAGACAAAATGCAGTAAAGCTCTGCAGTAGCAGAGCCCCTGAGGAGGCTATAGCTAGCTGGGCAAGATAACCTTTCAAATGAGAAGTCTTGACCCGCTCCCATGGGGCTGCAGCAGGGCTTGCTGTCTCTACTGGCAGGGATATTAAAAAAACACCTAATACAAAAAAACCAAACACAAACAAAAAACCCACCCCCAAACAACCCTTCCCACTGCAACAAAAAACTGAAAGGGGAGGGGAAAAAGGTTTTCCTAGCTGGCTTCCTTTAAAGGAGTATTTCCATGATCTTTTATGGACAGATGCAGGTGAGCTCTAACCAAAATGCGCTGACTCAAGACACTGTAGTCATGCTGATGTGGCACTCAGTCCTGCTTAGAATGGTCCTGTTTTGCAGCAAGAGTAACAAATCAAATTGAGTTCTGGGTCTGCCCCGCCACTGAGATCTTTGGTTGGCTCGAAGTGGGCAGTGAACATCACCAAATATAGCTAAATGCTGTCAGTGTGACTTAACTGGTCCTAATCTCCATCACCAGGGATGCGGACTGAGACTGAATTAGGCGTCTACAGTTGAGCAAAACAGCAGAGGCATCTTTGTTATCTTGTCTTTTCTCTAGAGAATCACAGAATGGTTGAGATTGGAAGGGACATCTGGAGATCATGTAGTCCAACAACCCCCTTATTGAAGCATGGTCTGCTACCATGGGTTGCCCAGGATGGTGCCTGATTGACTTTAGAGATAACTGCAGATGGGGACCTCTCAACCTCTATTGGGCAACTTGTTCAAGTGTTTGACCACCCACACAGTACAAAGAGTGTTTTCTTCTGTACAAATGGAACTTTACGTGTTTCAATCTGTACCCATAGCCTCTTGTTCTGTCAGTGATGCCCACTGGTAGGAGTCTAGCTCATTCTTCTTCATTCCCTTACATGAGGTATTTATATGCATTAATAAGATTCTCCCTCTCCCTGATGATCCAAACAGTGGTACCAAGCTTTCTGCTTCCATGTGAAGAGTCAGAAAACGTGTCCCATGGAGCATGTTGATGTGAAGCAGACCTCAGGGCTCATTTTTGTATACCCTCTTGTCCTCACTTCATTGAAACACAGATACTGCATCTTTGCATGGAAAGTGTTTTGAATCTTTTCTGGGGGGATGTTCACAGTTGGAGATGTGTTTAACTGGTGTTAAAAGATGTCATGTGGGATGGAAACTGATTTCTGTCTTTTCCTTTCTATTTGCCCTTGATATATCCATGGAATTCTCTTACAGCCGAGGAAAAACTAGCAATCTGTGGATGATCAACCTTGCAGAATTAGAATACTGGCTTCTGCCCTCCTCTGTGGGAGGCAGCTTCAAGTCCTTGTGTGGTTTCTTATGTCAAAAACTTATCCTGAAAGGATTCAGAAAAATTGAAATTTCCAATGTGTTTTGAATTAGTTAATGGAATTTACTGAAATAGCAGATTTTGGGTCCTGGCAGACTCAATTCATGTGAACATGTTCTCAGTACAGCTGAATATCTGTCAGCAATTCGGGAAATAGGCAATTACATTTTGCAGGTGTGAGATTTCACACTTATGAAATATATTTGGACATCGATGGGCCAAAATGGCTTTGAAAACACATATCAAATTTGTACTTGGAAATATGATCTGAAATAATCAGAATTATTGTACCTGTTCACAGACTATCCCCAGAACATATAAATGAGTGCAAAAAAATAACAGCATGGGAATGTTTGTTCTCTACAAATTAGGGAAATTCCTTAGGAAAAAAGGAAGTCTAATGTGTTGACACTTTTGTGGGACAGCTTAACAGTGTGTTAAGTATGTTCTTTTCAATTCCTTTCATTGGGCCATAACATGCCATCAGATATTTCCTGGGTAGGGACTGACAGTAATGTCTGCTTTGCCTAAATGGACTATAACTTACTGGAAGAAAGGACCAAAACTTTATAGTATATTCTTTCCCTTCTGCTCTCAGAGAAACTGCTTTCACCACATTTGTAGTTGTTTAGGGGTCATTGCTAGGCTAATAGAAGCTGAGACTGGCATAACCCACCAACTGTGAAACATACAGAGACATCTTGTGCAAGATTACTTATTCCCTTTCAGATTCCTGCCTGAAGATAAAGTGTGAGCAGGAGAGAAGGGAAGCTGTCCTGAAACAAAGTTGGGGTGAAAATGTCTCACAGGCATTGGCTTTTTCCATAAGTGAATATTCAGCTCCTTATGGATACTCAAACCTACGTGGAAAGGCTTTGCTAAAGGAATGGTTAAATGGAGAAGGATTCCTTCTGCCTTGAGAAAGAAATTAGAGAGATAAGATCAGATAGAAGTCTATCTAATCATAGGGGACATAGAAGAAGTAAATGTGCTCACTTTGTCTTTTATAAGAATGATCATCAGTTTAAAACAGCAAGTGTCAGATTTAAGATAAACACTACCATGAGGAGGTCCTTGCCCCAGGATGTTGTAGAGGATATTGTTGATCCTAAATCTCTACATGGGTTCAAAGGTAACTACATAAAGATAAGAAAAACCATGATGACAAATTTACAATGAAATGCAATGTTAGTACTTCTGTGATGTAGAAGGCCACAAGCTTCAAGTTTTTTTTACCTTCTTGAATTAAGTGGTTGCCCAGGGAAGTATCTCTCTATATCTGTCTAGTTCTTACAGTGCTTCATACACATCTGCTACTGGCTGTTGTCAAAGTACTGTGTTGGATGAGTTTTGGCCAACATCACTTTGTCTATTCATACATAGCTGATGAAATCATTCTCCCCTCATTTCTTCTAGTGTACAGTGACAAAGATGGAGACTTGAATCCACCCGGTAGAAGTAAATGTCTATCTAAGTGAAAATATCCAGGTTAGCAAGTTACATTAGCTTTTACTCTAAGAATTTCTACCAGAAGACACCATAGCTTTGTATAAAGTGGGAGCATGTCAAATTCCAGTCTTCTGTTTAGGTGAGCCTGTGAATCTCTATATGTTTGTTGAGCAGATCTTGTTTATGCTTGGCAATATGTTGCTGTTCTGTGCCAAAACAAGCCAAATGTTAAATTAAAAAGAACCAAAATAGAAGAGAATGCATTATTTGAAGAGTACAAAAAAAAATGTATGAAGAAGACATTTTGGTTTGCTTTAGTCAGCATCAGTCCTTTACAGCTTGCTTCAGTGACTCTTTTAGCCATAACAGCAGAACTTTCAAAATCAACAGGTTTTCATCCTCGCCAATACCCTGTGGGATGGTTGATTTATTCTTGCGTTGTTCTTCTGTCTTTCTAGAAGATCACAGTAGTGCAGGTTGTCTGTTTCGTATTTCACTCTTTGCCTGGAGGGAGAGGGGAGTGTGTGTGTGTGCAGAAAATAAGGCCACACAAGTAGAAAGCTTCTATGGCTGTTTGTTAATTCTTCTGAGCTATTAGTGATGTTGGTAGTTATGCATTTGATACTTGAAAAGGAAACTTTTTTATAACTGGGGTTCAGGTGTGTGAAACATTCCTACATCTCAAACTTATTGAGCATACCCTTGGGAAATTTAGATACATCTGAAGCTGTGGATACTCATGACAGTTGTTTTACTCGTAAAGACTCAGGTTTCTTGGTACTTATCATAGAATGGTTTAAGTCAGAAGGGACCTTACAGATCATCTAGTTCCACACCCCCTGCTGTGGGCAGGGACACCTAATCCAACCTGGCCTTGAACACCTTTGGGGATGGGGCATCTACCACCTCTCTGGGCAACCTGTTCCAGTGTCTTGCTGCCCTCATAGCAAAAATCTTTTGTCTAATATCTATTCTAAATTTCCCCTCTTCCAGTTTGAAGCCATTACCCCTCATCCTATCACTACATGCCCTAGTAAAAAGTCCCTCCCCAGCTTTCTTGTAGATGGCCTTCAGATACTGGAAGGCTGCTATAAGGTGTCCTCGGAGCCTTTTCTTCTCCAGGCTGAACAATCCCAGCTCTCTCAGCCTGTCTTCATAGGAGAGGTGTTCCAGACCTCTGATCATCTTTGTGGCCCTCCTCTGGACCTGCTCTGTGTCCATGCCCTTATGTTAGGGGCTCCAGAGCTGGATGCAGTACTCCAGGTGTGGTCTCATAAGAGTGGAGTAGAGGGACAGAATCACCTCCCTTGACCTGCTGGCCACACTTGTGATGCAGCCCAGAATACAGCTGGCCGCCTGGGCTGCGAGGGCACATTGCTTATGTTGAGTGTCTCATCCACCAACACCTGCAAGTCGTTCTCCTCAGGGCTGTCCTCAATCTGTTCTCCACCCACCCTATATTTGCGCTTGGGATTGTCCTGACCCACCTGCAGGACCTTGCACTTGGCCTTGTTGAACTACTTACCTTGTTTTAATTTGGGAGGGGCAAAAGCACCCCAACCCTTAGAACACTGGAAGCAAAAGCCCTCAACGTAGTGATAGTTTCAAAAGTTTTCATTGAGCCATTGCTTCAGAATGCTAAACCTGGCAGTAATAAATCATGTCCTGCAACGTTCTTGTCCATTGTAATGCAATAAAGGGTGATATATGTCAGCCAGGGGTTGTCAGAAATACATTGTGTTTTGATTTAGGACAACATTTCAATGTGACAGCTCTTAAAATTTATGATAAAAATATGGGCATGAAGACAACCTATACCTATTATTTTACATATATATATATATACGTGAATATATTTTGATACAGCTGATTGAAAAGCCCCCCCCCCACTTTTTAGGAACCTAACAAAAGCACCATGCTCTGAGGGATGTAATTACTTTGCTTAATATTAAATGTATACTCAGTTACCACTATTATCCTCCATGAACATAACAGAAGTCTGTTATCATTAATAATTGTTACAACTATCAAATGATTAATTGTAAAGAGAGCCATTCACCACTCCATTGCAACACAAGGTCAGAGAGCTGGAAAGGGACAACATGCAAACTTTCTGGCCTGATAAGCCAAAAAATTCTATCCCCATTTTAACAGAGTATCCTATCTCTAGACAGCTATATAGTGTGATTATAGTGCTTGGTGGTACTTGTTGTTTTTCCTGTTTGCCCATTGTGGATATTCAGATGACCCCTGTTGCAATCAGTGTACCTGGAGATTTTTTCAAGACTGGGATTCCAAAGTGAGATGAAATGGAAGACTGGGATTTGAGTTAACTTGCATCTGATCCTGGATAGAAAAGAAATCTGTGACTTGACTGTCCCAGCAGTCTGGAATATTTGAGATCTGAATTCTTAGTCTGTGAACCGTGATTATGTTTTCTCAAAACAGAATTTAAAGATGATGGGGGGGGACGGGACACACACGGACGCAGAGACATCCATATGATGTAAGATGGAAAAGAGCTAAGAAAAGAAAAACATACAGGAAAAAGGGTGACTTAAGAAGGCAGACATCTGACAGCTATCAAGTTTGAATTGTTTAAGAAGAATGCTGTCTGCTCACCTACAAAGTACCCACTAGCATTTGCAGAAAAGGCTTTTGTGTATCAGGTGAGGAGCAATAACTTGCACTGTTCTAATGTGACTGCATGACACTGTCAGAGCCCACTCTGTAATGATTGTAAATGTTGTTTATCATCTTCTGAAGGCAAACCCCTAATAAAATTATTAGAATAGTTTAACAAAAATAAAACTAAAATAATATTTTGCTTTGAATATTATCTGTTGACATCAGTTTCCTTTTTTTTCTGATTTATGGAGCCAGTATGTTCTCTCCTCTAAAACATTCTCGCCCTTATCCCTCTCAATGAAAACTATCCAGCTAGCTGCATTTTTTTAAACAGAAATACATGTGCCTTATGCAGTGCATGGACACTAACTCCAACATGTACTGTGACTGTCAGAATTTTTGCGCCTTTGCTGAACACTTGCATCACAGATGCACAATAAATGTAATGCTTTTACAAATGATTCAGGGACCTTACAGGGTTCTTACACAAAAACTGTGTGTGCAGTAAGTCTCATGTTTTCTGGAAGTGTCTGATTCCCTCTGCATGTGCAGAACCATTGGGAATAGCTTGCATGATTAGTCCAATAGATGCTTCCCCTAAGCATACGTCTACTTTTTTTTTGTGTATTCTGTGACCATCTAGTGATGGTGAGAAGACTACAATGTGTGTGTCCAAGAGTTGGTAGCGTCCTAGTTTTGGGATAGCTGGTGGCTGGCTCTACCAACACAGGACAATTTTTTTTTCAGTGGGAAAGTAGAATGTCCCTGGAAAACTTATATGGAAGCCTTATCCTTGTGACCTTTGCAGTGTTGTCCTCATATGCATACATAGGCAATTACTCTCCCAATGTCAAAATTGCAAGGACACTGCGAACATCAGTAGTTCCTCTATAATTTCTTATTCTCCTACCTTTCCCAGGAAAGTGGAACTGTTGCTTTTATGATGCAAAAAATGGACTAATGGTACAAAAGAGAAAGGGAAGGCTTTTTCTGGGCTAAATCTGCTTCCTTTTTGGCAGAAGGTTTCAATTCAAAGTAGTTACGCGTATGAGTCGTTAACTGTCTTAAAGTAGTTCCAGAGAAGTAGGCACTGAGTTTTTATTTGTAGTTTTAAGGGATTTGTTGTGGATTTTTTTCTTTTTTTTCTCCCATTTCTTTCTTTCAACCACCCCTTCCCTTCCCCCTTCCCCCCCCCCCCAAAGTACTTTCAAATAATAAGTGAAAAGGTGATGTTGCTCCTGTGGACTTCTAGTGTTAGGTATGGAAAGTCTGGACAATTAACGTCTCCTAAGAAAATTCAACAAACTCTTTGCAGATCTATAAATCCATTTAGGATACTCGAGCCAAAAACTGGGGAAGAGGAGACGTCCCCTTCCTTTAATAAGAGTGAGAAGTGCAATTTTACCTATTTAGGAACTCTGACTTTGGACATTTGTAAAAATGAATGATCACTGGTGTCAGTACTGGAGAAAATACTGTGGTCAACAGGAGTAACTTCATTGAAAACCTGGTTTTTTTTCAGGTTTTCTAAAGCAAAGGGTACCGTACTCTTTATAGGTATGTAGATGTGAACCTTGCCTAGCAACTTTTGAACCCTCCAGCCCTCTCAAATTTTGAGTCACAAAATATGAAGCTACAGAATTTTCATAAAAATCAGATGACCAAGTTGATTCTATTTGTCTTTCTCCTGAAAGAAAGGCCACAGCATTCATTAACGCTATTGGACATAAAGAATAGGATAGAAATCTTGTAGTTCCCAAATATGAAAATAAAAGGAGAGGTACTTTTGGACATTTTGGATGTTGAAGAATCAAATAAATAAAAATACTTTGATCATGGAACATCTTTAATGAAAAAAATCTTACTTGACAGTAATAAGATTGGAAGTTAGGGGATAGAGATCAACAAAGAAAATCAGATTATTAAAAATACCATAATTACATATGTGTCATGGGTGGAAATGAATGTAGTAGTATTCTTGACTGTAAAATGGATTAAGTGTGGTCTTGCAGGTAATGGAGCTAAGGAGGTGTGGTTTGTGTTTCCTGGTGACTCCCTGTGAGAACATGGGAAAGTTGCTTTGTGCTTCTGTGTCCTCATCTGCAATATGGAGATTAGTTTTGCCTATCTCACTATGATATTATAATGCTAAATTAGTTATTGTTGAGAAAGCAAATTGACCTTGAAAGGAAGATTTAGTATAGGTGGAGAATAGGTGTAAAAAACCCCTTTGCATTGGATACAAAATGAGCTTTCAGTAGAACCAGAGCTCTGAGAGAAGGGAAACTTATCAGCAAACTGTACTGATCTATTTGTGCAGCTCTGATAAAATCAGTGTAACCCAGATTAACACTATAATTCTAAAGTAAGTTTTTGATTTATGGTTTTCAGGACAAGAGTCTAAAAGTTGAAAGTTGCTCCATTCCAGAGCTTTGTCAGTTTAAGAAAAACTGGTAAAGGGTATAGGGGCATGTTTGAGATCATCAAGTCTAACCATGTCCAGCCCATAGGCTTTTTTCTATGTGTTCAGAGGAGGGCAACAAAGCTTACAAAAGGGCTGGAAGGAATGTCCTATGAGGAGCAGTTAAGGACTTTGGGCTTGGCTGATTTGGAGAAAAGGAGGCTGAGGGGCCATCTCATCGCTTTCTCCAGCTTCCTGAGAAGGGGAAGTGGAGAGGGAAGTGCTGATCTCTTCTTTATGGTTACCTAGTGATAGGACGCATAGGAATGGTTCAAAGTTGCGCCAGGGGAGGTTTAGACTGGACATGAGAAGGTATTTCTTTACCAAGAGATTGGTCAAACACAGGAACAGGCTCCATAGAAAAGTGGTTGATGCCCTAAGGCTGTCAGTGTTTAAGAGGCATTTGGACAACGCCTTTAATAACATGCTTTAACTTGATCAGACCTGAATTGGTTGGGCAGTTGGGCTAGATGATTGTTGTAGGTCCCTTCCAACTGAAATAGTCTAGTCTATTCTATTTTCTTTCTGTTTAACTATTCTTGTTATAATTGAATTAGGCTTTCATGAATCTGGGTGACCAAACCCTTTCAGTCCTTATGTCCTACCAACAAGGAGCTAGAATGGAGGAGTCCATGCAGATCCCCTTGGAGCAGGAAGGGGATGGTGGGCCTTAGCCCAACTACGGGACCAAACCTGGCACTGCTGCCCACTTAGATACAGCTGCATTGTGCCTTGGAGCAGCATTTCATCAGAGAGTGGATGAGTGCAACTAGCATTGTGGGAGGTGTTTGGAAGAATTAATGCTTTACCTATGTTAACAAAGAATATTTTGAGAATTATATCTCCTCGAAGTGACAATCATATAGCTTGCTTCACTATTTCTTCCTTTAAGTTTCATGCAGACAGGACAGAAACTATTTCTAGAGAGAAAGAACAGTCACAGACTTCAAGATTATGTGACACAAATTCTGTCTTAGAAATACCAACATTATGCTGCTTATTTTGCTTTCTTTCAGCACTTCTTGGTTTTGCTTCTGTTGTTCCTTTATTGGAAAAAAGAAAGAAAAGTAGCAGCGTCTGACCATCCATTTCTCCCACCATCAGAAAATGTTTGTGCTCCTGCACTAGAACTGGGCACTCTCTGAAGATGAATGAACATTGACTTTCCTTTCTGCAGATACTGTTTTGTATGGTGTACAGCTGTGTTCTTCTTACAAGTGTTAAACTTGAGGTCTTGATGCTTGCTTATCATGCAAGAGAGAAGACTGATAGAATATAATGTGTGTCTTGGCATGGTTATTTTTTTGGGTGTTGGTGGTGACTTCTACAAGCCCTTGCTTCCAGGTGAATTTATGTTGACCTTTATCATTTAAAATTATCAGTATATGCAGGATCTGATCGTTTTTCATGTCATTTTTTTGTTCTGTTACATGAATGTCTTTCCTTTTTCATTTGTATGACTTCTGTGCCCTCTTTAAAGAGCTCATTAGCAATAATGTATTATTACAGCACATTTCAAATATTTGCTCTCATTTGCCTCTAGATGACTTTTGAACCCTGTATTGGCTGTATGTGGCAAGGCTTTGGTAGTGGAGGGCTGCAGGGGTAGCCTCTGTGGGAGAAGGTAAGACCACTTATATTCAAAGCTATGGCTTTTCATTGGATGCATTAAATGACAGAAATAAGTTCCCCCTTTTAGTTCATGCATGACCATCACTACTTTACTTACCTGAGCTTGCAGGTATCATCAGCTGAGCAGTGTGAGGCAAACGGCGAGGAGGAGTTAGGTTCTGTGGCTTTAGATTTATGAACTTTTAGGTTCATGCCAGCTTGTGACCTTACTGTTATGTTTGCACATCTTGTAGATGCTCTTTGCATATGTGAAAAGGACAGCTACCAACCTAGGCTCTAAATTACATTATTCTTCGATTAAGAAAAAAGGAGGAGGAGAAAGTGGGAAGGCAAATTTCTGTGAGAGGAGACAGTTAAAAGAAGGTTATACACACCTCTGGTTTTATGTAATAAGAAGCACTCTCTGAAAACAAAATGGCTGGTGGACTGAGCATGTGTGCATGCAGTCTCGTGAGATGTAAAGATTTCAAGATGATTTAGTTTCATAGCTTCACATACCTCACCGAAACCCTCAATTAATGCCAAACAACTGCGTGCTAGTGGAGGTGCTTGGCTGTACCATTTAAAATGTAGCTTATAACTCTGGCCGGGTTACTCTTCAGTGGCCTTGGAGGCATTATGTGTTACTTCCCTTCAGTTCTGCTCTGTTTCCTTTCCTCCAGCACACAAACTTAAGAAACCATTCACCATCTCTTTCAGCCAACATTAGAAAGAAATTAGGGGTAACCTATACTTAAGTCACCTTTTGGCCTAGTAATTGTGGAGATATGTGCTCTCTGTTTAATTCTTCAGAAGAATTGCTTTGAATGCTTAGGTGTGCATGCCACAATAAGTGTGCTAGAATAAATACATCTTAACAAAAATCTGACAAAGGCATTAACTTTGCCTTGTTGCTTCCATCATCATCTTTCTGTGTTTATTCCATTCTTACTATTCAGAAGACTTAATCAGAATACAGAAAGACTTGGAGACTCTCCTTTTCATTTGGATGAAGGCAAAGGTTGGCTCTGTAACTGTGAGGTTACATACATGAAAGAACAAACAACATGAATGAATTTCAATCGTTTCCACGACACAGTGCAATATCTATTCAACAAAGCATTGGTTCTCTGTTATTTAAGTTGCTGGTTGGAAAATACCAAATACATCAAAGCATTGTGAGAAGCAAAATGTTAATTGGGAAAAATATAATTAAACATAGAATCATAGAGTGGTTCAGGTTGGAAGGGACCTTAAAGATCATCTAGTCCCAACTCCCCCTGCCATGGGCAGAAACACCTCCCACTAGACCAGGTTGCTGGAAGCCCTGTCCAACCTGCCCTCGAACACCTCCAGGAATGGGGCATCCACAGCTTCTCTGGGCAACCAGTTCCAGTGTCTCACCACCCTCAAAGTGAAAAATTTTTTCCTGATATCCAGTCTTCCAGTTTGAAGCCATTCCCCCTTGTCCAATCCCTACATGCCCTTGTAAAAAGTCCCTCCCTTTCCTTCAGGCCACTTTTACGTACCGGAAGGCCACTATGAGGTCTATCTTTAAACATCTTTAATACTTAAGAATCTTCAAAACTTCTTTAAAGGTGTGTGGTAACAGAAAGAGCTGGATTTTGAGTAAGAATGAGTCAGGTTAAAAATAAAGGTCTTCCTCTATACTCTCATTATGCCATTACCTGCATTGGGGCATAGGGATACTGGTGAGAGTGAGCTGTGCACTGCTTAGTCAGTTACATAGCCCAGTGGCATAAGAAGAGAAATTGGAATTGTGCTGCTCAGGGCTGTACCCGAGATACCGTTTCTTCCAGCCTGGCCTGGTTGTGAGACTGTGGACTGTTCATACCATTCCTACTTCAAGCTTTGTGCTTAGGCAGTGCAAACAGCTGAATTTTATTTCTTTAATTTCTTTAGTCACAGCTGAGATTGTTGGTTAGGAGTTCACAGATCATGGTGGGTCTTTTTTCCTCTGTTTCAGAGACTATATTAGTTTTTTTCCATTTCCCTGTCAGTCTTCTATGAACTCAACTGCTCTGAACGCATCTTAATATGACTACAGCAGCCTTCCTGATGCTCAGAAAGGATGCAGACAGCGTGCAAAAAGATATTAAAAAAGCTGTTGTTATCTCAAAGGTCCTAGGACATAGGGGTTTACGTACCAAAACTTGAAAGCTTGTTTTTCTTCTTTATTCAAACTTACGTGATCAGAAAAAGAAATTTTTGCAGCTTTAGTGGATCCTAAATTTGAATATGTACTCTAGCCAATAGAGATCTTCAATATGCGCTTAAGTCTGGTTTTAACAAAGAATGTAATTAAGCCTTCATTGCAGCTAGTGGCGAAGTCCGAAGTTTGTTTCATTGGTTTTGTGTATAAAATTTAAAAAGTATTTATGAATGCTTCAAAGCTGAAGTTTCAACAAGAGTAAGAAAGAAGGTGATACTCAGTGTTGTGTCTGGAGTAACAGGGTATCTTTTAAATTTGAAAAGTTTATGCTATTGGTGAACTATTCTCAATACTGTCTTCATATTAAACTGACTACAACCAACATTTTTGTAGTTCCATTTTGTTTTCACATATCACAGAAGTCAAATGAGTCTAGAACGTTCTATTGATGGAAATTTTGAAAACAATACTTGTTCGTAAAGTAGCAAGACTGACCTCTCCAAAATATTGTCACAAAAATACTGTCTCAATTGACACGTTGTAAGAACCATATATATGCCTGTTACATGTTCATCCTCACAAGAGCTTAGCCAACTTAACCATAGGTGTAAAACACCTACAGAAACTAAATAATAAACCTGGCCTATCTATTTGCCACAGGACAGTGGGAAGGCAGTACGGAAAGAACAGAAGTGTACATTAGCGGGAAACTTAAGCTAATAGAAATTTAGATCTCATAACATCCGTGAGCAAGGTGACAGGTAAGTAGCAACCAGAAGCAGTTGCACATCAGTAATCCCTTCTGCAGGGTACTCGAACGCATTGCACTGAGTTGGTTCTAAGGGAAACAACCACAGGAAAATCTGACATGCTGTTTTTCAAGCTGCCAGTTGCATGGATTCCCTAGTGTGCAAAGACGTTTCACCAGTAGTTGATTATTTTCAAGGGTTTGCAATCATTGTGGCATGCAGTCAATATTTATGGTGTCAAATTTTGTAACCTCATAATTGTACGTTAATTGAACCCAGTGTGTAGCTTCCAAAGGGGAAGCTGAATTCAATGGGAGTTAAGGGAAATAGACGTGATGGATGTAGTTAGCTGTCTGGGATCTGAGGAAGAGATTTTGACAAGTAGAAAAGTCACACTAAAGATAAGATAACATTAGTTGGAAGCTAGAAAATAGGTTGATGTAGATAGGCTTGCAAAAAGAGGTGGGGATTTGCAGCTGGAAGACAAGATGGGGTACATGCAAGCCTTGGAGAAAAGGTAGCTAAGAAAAAGTCAAATAATACCAGAAAGTAAGAACAGACAGGTTCTTACTGTCAAACAGGCAGGCAGAGCAATACCATCCAGAGCAGATGTCAGAACAGTAAAGCTGCACAGCCATGATGGGACATAAGGTGGGCTCAGGACTTGGCGCCTGATGGGTATTGCTTTCTGCCTTAGCCGCTTGCTGTGCTTACCCTGCAGGATGTGGTTTAAACCTCCTTAAAACTGTATGTCATCTGAGCACTGAAATCCGGTGCTTGAGCTCTAGCCTCTTTGGATTATTGGAATAGTTACTTGGCCATAGGGACGTTACATGTCATGCAGCACCTTGTGGACACAAGCAGCAGCCAGGGAGTTGTATCTCCTAATCATGCTTTCATTAACAAGAAAACTGATTAAAGACATAATGACTATCATTTCATTTCTCACAAGCAATGGGTTAAGTGCTTATAGGGAAACCTCATCCCCCCTGCTCCAAAACTTGAGGACAAACCCTGTAGTAAGCGTTACGTTCATAACTCACTTTTTACAGTAGAGTTGCAGGTTAGTTTTTCTGAGGGAGTGATTTTAAATGATACTTCATATGTTTGTATACGTTTGACTTCTGTTTTCAAAGGACAACTAGGAAAACTCGTCAGCAGTTTACTGTGATGATAGAAGGAGGTAAGAGAATTGTTAGCACTGATATGTCCCTGGTGCCTGAACTGAACTACTGCACACTGCAGTAGAAGATTTGGGCAGAGATTCACCGTACTTGAGCCTCAGGCTTGAGTTCAATTGCTTGAAGACATGCATAGCCATCATCATGCTACTCCATGCCATTCTGTGGAGGTTGGTTTTAAGTGCCTGAACGCTTATTGGATAGAGGACTCGGAAAGTGAGGTTAAGGACAAAGAAAAGTCTGACGGTGGTAAAGTGTATGAATTCCTACGAACCTCTGTCCAGACTTGTCTTTGAACCAAGTCTGACCTTGTAACAGCAGCTTTGTGCACTACTAAGCAACTTAGGTGAGAATAATGGGATTCTGCTAGAAATGACTAACTTCTAGTAAGTTAGTTTAACAATATGGATTTCAAAAGTAGGTTTTTAAATGTTCAAGCCCCATTGAAAGTCAGTGATATGTAGTTGCCTGCCATCAAAAATAATACCCTGAGAAATTAGCGTCACAAAGTGTAGGTATTGAAAAGGGAATTCAAGCATTTCTGCGTGGTTATGATTTCAAAATTAAAACGTGTGTCTCATCTATTCACTGTGAATTTTTTTCTTCCGATTGCTCCAAAGGAAAACAAAATCCAAATAGTTTCATGAAAATAATTTCATGAAATGAATTTCAGTCATGTCTGGGTCTTTGCTTCAACATTGTTTAATTTATGAGGAGGATGTGAGAAGGGCTTGTGTCAAGTGGACATATAATTTTAATGCATGAACTTGTGTCCTGCCTCTGACAACTGTCCTGGAAAGCAGAACAGTCTTTCTCATGAGAATTAATCCAAAGAATGGGAAGCATTTAAAGAAAGGAAGATAAGCTCTGTATTGTTTTTAAAAATCTTAGAGTAATTTCAGAATTTATTCTTCATAGGTGCCAGCGGGAACTTTCAAGCCAGTAACTGTTGATACTTGATATGGTCATAATCCCTGAGCTTTAAAAAGTTCTGTGTGGGTTTTTTTTTTTTAAATCAAATCTGTGTTGATCTCTGTTCCTTGCATGTCAGTCTCTGATATGCGGAGTGGTTTTGGTACATGCTGGACAAAGCAGTGATCTCAATGTTCCCCTCTGAGAGTACCTCATGTGTTCCCCTACAGTTATTTGAGAGCTTAGGTGCTGAACCAGTGCACAGGCTACTTTGCCCACGGGGTCCTCAAACAAGTATTGAGGAGGGGTCTGAGCACTGGCTGCTTCCATCTACTAATTTGCTTCTGTTGTGCTGAATTTCTCAGTAATACAGATGTAGCCAACGAAGATTTGTATTTGGGTCCAGGTTTGCATTTCCTTCTTAGTCTGCAGCTTACATTTTGCGCTCGACCATAATACACCCGACAGCAGGCTTATGCCATGCTGGTATTTCAGTGCTAGATTCCAGACTGTTGACTGAGCCTGCAGAAGGCTCAGTCGGGAGACAGTCTGGGTCTAGAGTTTCTGGTTCTGTTGTCTATTTTTAAATGTAGGCTGCTAGGGAAAACACTTGCAGAAACTCAGTGATATTGAATGTTGTCCAGTAATTGCCTTCTTAAGCTATATTCTGTTTTACTGGGCTTTCTCTAACACCAGTGCTGAGAGCTAGGATTAGTCTTTCTAATAATTTTCCACTTCACGTAATCTGCTCTTGGCATAAGATTTCCACTTGAGAGAGGTTACTTGAGATTATATTTTGTTTTCTATGGTGTACTACCCAGTTCCTCAGCTGAGTCTTGAAATCTGTGATCCTAAGATTGATGTTAAAGCAGATCAAGGTATAAGACCAGGATGCTGAAGCACTGTTGTCTTTTATCTTCTTGTTCATCCCTTCATCTCTTATTGAGTGTTGTAATCTTTCACCTGCAAAAAAGATGAGAAATCCTGTGATGAAAAAGAGCATGTTAGCATTTTGAAGCTCACAGTCTGACTTATTGTGAGTTTGCTCTTTGAATTTTCCAGCTAATGGCGTGGAAGAGGGGAAAAAAAATAAAAAACCAAAATACCTTTTTAGGCTTAAGTGAATAAGTGGCTGAATGATCTTTTCTATCAACTGTATAATGCGAGGCATAAGAATTCACTGAGAAATGTCTTCATCTGATGCTTTTTGCTAATTGGAGGGGCAGTGCATGATTAGGTCAAGCTTGCCTTTCAGAACTAAAAAAAGCAACACAGTCCTTCAAATATCTAGGCTGTGATCAGAAGGTGTTACAGCAAAGCTATAATGGAGTGTGAAACGGCCAGGGGAGCAGAGTGAAGCTTACCAGGATGTCAAAAAAATGTATTGTGAGAAGCCCTTATAATGAAGATGGAAGGAGCTGAAGTTACAGTCTTTGCTGTCTCTGTCTTCTAATATTATTTTAGAGAGGATGCCAACCCAGCTGGGAATTTATAGTGGAACTGTGATCTGAAGCGGTGCATTCCTCCCTTAATTTACCTAGTGCTACAGGCAATTCTGTCAGCTTGACACTTGATCTTGAAGTGTCTGTGCTGATTAAAACAACTCAACAGAACTCCTTCCTGAATTGAAGAATAATCTTTCAATAAAGCCAACCTAAAATTGAGCAAAAGTTAGCCCTTTTGCATTCTTGTGGTTGGGTAGCAATGTTTTGGAAGGGAGTGAAAAAGCAGCCCATCAGAAAGCATATATAGGGCAATGGTAAAACTGTTAGAAGCAGAAACTCTGTAGAAAACAGAAGTTTGATGGAAGTCACCTATTGATGGTGCCTGCCTGAGTCAGGAAAAAAATTGTAGTGTAGTAGAGGAGAGGCCTTTGCCAAAACCTGCCACTTCTCCCATGCTATTATTAGCTGCTTTTGTGTATGGCTCAGTTTTTAATTCTCTGTTTCTATGAACCATATAAATTGCATGATGTTCTTTGCGGGGTGCATCGCCCACATGTTTCACATAGCCTGCCTGCACAGCGTGGTGGGAGCTCTCGCTCTAAAGGCTTCAGTGGCACAGCTTGATGAGGACAGGAGGATCTGCTTGCTTTTGAAGCAATTCTATGTCTGGTCTAGCTAGAAAGATTGCCTAATGAATTTAGAACCTGTGTTTTGAATTTTAAAAAGAACTGACAAATGGCTGGCTTTCTTTAGAAAAAGGAAATGGATAGAGATTTGTATGTAAGCTAAATGTGATTAAGATGCTTCTCACCATAACTGGGGTAGTAGACAGACTTTGGGTATTAAGCTGAATTTACTCAAATTGAGTGCACTGACGAGTGGAAAAAGCACAATGTTTGAGTTGAGTCTATTGTAATTTCAAGAGAAAATGAGATATTTTCACTTCCTTTTCACTGCCCACCATTTGTTATACACATTTGTTGTATTGCACAAAATGGCATTTTAATATACTGGTAGCGGATAACATTTTTGAAAAACACTTATGGCTGAAACCATTTGGAAAATTACATTTTAACTACATAAATAGATGTAGGATCTTGTGGTAGGAAATTTGTTTTAATGTAGTAGTTAGAATTCTGATTGAATGCTGTGGTAAATGCCCAAAAGAAGCAAGTAAACATAATCTTCCTGACCTGAAGAACAGAACTTGTGTAGTTAACGGAAAAGACACAAAGAAAAACAAAAAAAGAATTTATTGGATCAGATGTAAGTTGATATTACTTTCAGGCACGTATTATATTTTAATTCACTCCTTAAAGAGGTCAGCGAGATTTATAAAGGGCAATATCACAAAAATTTTTACTGCTGTAGTGCGAGACAAAACAAATGGAATCTAGTTAACTGCACTAAATGGGTGGTACACTGAAGTATGAATAGTCCATCTGATAAAAGGAAAGTTAGTAACAGCAGCGTCAAATAAGAAGTGAATGTACTCTAATAATGGAATTCTTGAAGTAAAAATTTGGAATGGAACATGCTTGCCTTGTACAGTAATATTTTTGGTGCAGATATCCTGTTAAAAGGGCAACTTCATCTATTTCTTCTGAAGGAATGCAGTTAGTACCATCAGCTTATATGTGGAACTGATACATTTATTATTTTTAGAGTGACAACTGTATCTGTCTTTCTATACATACAAATGGGGACTAATTCAATAGCTGAGATTAAAAAACGTAAGTACTCAAAAATTGTGACTGAATGTAAAAATACAGCTGTATTGTATTGACCACTTTTTCTTGTATCATGGGAAATTTGTGGCTGGCCTAAGTGATTGTAGTCCCATTGATGTCAAAGGTTTCCTGATAAAGGTTTGTTCAGTATAACCTTGGGAATAGCCTTATTACATACCTAAAAGTGGGTAAAGGCCCAAAGGATTTGGGCAAGTAGAGCCTGACACGTAACCATAAAAGCTTTCTGTCACATCACACATCATGTATTCTATATATACTATGTGTGAAAAGCTTTTTTAGAGATAGTCAGATATTGGGGGCAGAAGTATGTATCTCTGGGACCACTGTGTGAAAGCTAGGCTCCTAGGTCACCGTCAACACGAAGGTACTGACCATCAGTAAAGAAATGAATACCTTTAGAAGTAACTCAACACAACATTTTCTTCCAAAAACATCACAGTTTTAAAGTACCCTGTCTCAGACCTCTTTCAGGCTGGGATCGTGAACATTACGCCATTGAAAATTAATTCATTCGTGTGTTCTTTCCTGTGGACCACAAAACAGTTGTGTGCAGCCCAAGCAGTTCCCATTGTCTTTTAAGGTGTATGAGTTTATGTGTAGAAAAATCTTTTTAGGACTGTTTGACTCATGAAAAGTCAAAAAGGAAAGGACGTATCTGCTGATAGTCTTCATATTTTTTGTTATGTAAGGTACTATAAAAGCAATAGGAGCAGGAATTAGGAATAGGGTAATATTTAAAATATGTAGTGTATTTAGAGGTGATTTAGAAATCGGACTGCATTTAAAAAGAAATTGTGTATCCAGTAGTCCCTCCAGGGACCTAGCTCCAGACAATAGAAGATGGCTTACTGCAAACTCTGGCCTGACATGTTTGTGAATGCATTTTTCTGCCTGCATAGCCTGTCGTCCATCTTTGTAGCCCTTTCTGGCCTGGGGGCTTCTGTGCAGTTGCACCCTTGATCTCCTTTCTGCACATTCCTTTCTGCCAGTGGCTCTAATCCAATGGGCATCAGGAGTCCGAAGATGCCTACAGATATGCTTACAATGAGGAATGCGGTGGGTATCCAGAGGAACAAGCCTAGATACCAAAAGGTACTGCAGCTCTGCATAGGTTGACGTGTCCTGCCTGCGCAATCTGGGTTTGTTGTCTCTCAACAAACAAAAGTCTCCCTTTGGAAAGAATACTTTCTGCTGTACTCTTTGCTTGCTGGTGTTATTTTCAACTGTGAACTGGTGTGGCTTGTTAGCGCAGTTTTGCCATGGCTGTAAGTGTAGTAGAGAGGGGAATAATGGGAAAGATTTAATGTGGATTTAAGTGATGATGGGAATCTGGGAAATGTTAATAGGGCTATGGGGAGAAAGAGGAGCATGGAGGATTCTGTGGTGAATAGGTTACCTGGGGGTCTGGATGGGCTCATTGGTTATTTGAAGGACTTAATTGTCAGTAAAACTTTGAGAACCTGGGAAAGGTTTTTGGGGTTTTTTTTTTGAGTTTTAGAGGAGATTGAGTGGAGTAGGAGCCTATACTTTGAGCCAGCTATGGTTATGAAAAATAGTGGCAAAAATTATTATTAGTAAATATTTCTTTAAAAAACAATCTTTTCAGTCAGAGAGGGAGAGAAACTGTGTTCAGTCTAGCTGCGTTTACAGACTCTAATTCTTTGCAATTTTTCTGAAACACCAAATGAATGCATGAATAGTATATTGGTAGTTCCCCTGACTGACCTACTAGTAATTGGCTCTATTCATTTCCCACTACTGTAAATTCTGGAAAGGGTTAATAAATAGCCAAATTTACCTTCTTCGTCTGTGCTTACCAGGCAGAAATAGCGGCTTTAAAAATAAAATAAATAAATAAATAAAAAACAACAAAAAAATCATCACAAGAGTAAAACCTGAAGCTAAAGCAGAGTGTAAGCTAATTCCAGAAGGAGGGAACATGAGGTTGAAGAGACTGCTGTGCAAGTCAGAGGCAGCAAGAGAGAAATGAACAGTTTTTCCTCTGGGCATGCAAAACCTTTGCTTGACTTTGACCTGCATGGTCTAGAAATTGGTGGTGTTCAGATGTCCTATGTCTATGTGCTAACAAAATGTTAATTTGATAGGTGTTCCACTTTATTCTAATCGTATTTAGGTAAGGGGTAGCTGGGAATGTCTTCAGCAGTGAACGGTAGGCCAGTAGTAGCAGAGAAATAGCAGTGCTGGACCTGACCCCACATACCCACCTACAATCAGCTTCCACAGGGTTAATGTTTTCTTTTTGCCCAAAACAAGGGAAACCCCATCCTCTTCCAGATCATGTGTGACCTCTTAGGCCTGCTGGACAGGAAGCTGAACATGCAGCAGGGGAGGATTGAAGGAGACTAGCCACCCCATGCGCTACAAGAGTGTAAGTAGCAGGTTGAGGAAAATGATTATTCCTTCCTGGCACTTGTGAGATTACATTTGCAGTAGTGCTTGCAGTTTAGGACTCCCCAATACAAGAGAGACATTGAACTGGAGCAAGTCCAGTGCAGGCCAACAAGCTGGTTAGAGGTCTGGAAATTATGGAGTATGGGGAGAGGCTGAGACCTGGGTTGGGTTCAGCCTTGAGAAGAGAGGGCAAAGGTGAAACCTTAGGGCTGCCTTCCGATAGTTAACTAATGAGAAGGTTATGGAGGAGACAGAACCAGAAACTTTGTGTGGATATACAGTAATAGAACAAGGAGCAATGGACTTAAGTTGCAATGCAGGAAAATCCAATTAGAAATTTAGAGGTAGTGGTGGTTGTGTGGGTGGGATTTTTTTTGTGTGTGTGTTTTTTTTTTCAAAACAAAACAAAAAAACAACCCCCCCAAAACCAACAAAACAGAGTGGTCAAAACACTGGAACAAGGGCCCAGGGAAGTTGCACGGTCTCCACTCTTGGAGTCCTCCCATGGAGGGCTACAAAGGTGATCAAGGGAATTGAACACCTCTGTTATGAGGAAAGGCTGAGGGACCTGGGTCTGTTTAGCCTGGAGAAGAGAAGACTGAGAGGGGATATCATCAATAGTTATAAATATCTAAAGGGTGGGTGTCGAGAGGATGGGGCCAGACTCTTTTCAGTGGTGCCCAGTGACAGGATAAGGGGCAACGGGCACAAACTGGAACACAGGCAATTCCATTTAAACATGAGAAAAAACTTCTTTCCTTTGAGGGTGACAGAGCACTGGCACAGGCTGCCCAGAGAGGCTGTGGAGTCTCCTTCTCTGGAGATATTCAAAACCTGCCTGGATGCACTCCTGTCCAACCTGCTGTAGGTGAACCTGCTTTGGCAGGGGGGTTGGACTAGATGATCTCTAAAGGTCCCTTCCAAACCCTACGGTTCTGTGATTCTGTGTATTTTAAAGCTTTCCTCCACAAGCCCATGAGTGACTTGATCTCACTGGCCTTTTGGGTGAGGTGCTGGCCCAGATGACCCCCAGAGGTCATATTCTGTGGTATGTTATTCTGTGATACTATGCATTGGTGCAAATGCTTTCCTAGCACTGCACACACCAACAAAGAAAATGCATTCTTTCCCAAAACTTACAGGCATTTCATAAACAAGTCAGTTCCAGAGGATAATGGAGCTATTAATGACAATCAACATCTCTTTATAAAGAACTAACGTTGCCAGGCAAACTAGGTTATACTCCTAGATAAAACCATAAAAAGAGAAGCTGAAGGTAAGGCAAGGAATGATATATTGTAGCTATTATAGTATTTGGATTTTAGTGCAGCACTTGATAAAATGTCTCATAAAGTGGTATTTTGTTGATTAATTTAAATTAGGATGAATATCTGATGGAGATCTGAATACTTGGACCAAAAATTTCCTCAGAGATTGGGAATAAAGGTAAGGATTGATTTCTCTACAGCTAGGCCTTTATAAGATGCATAAAATTAGTTCTGTTCTTATATGACTTCCCTGTTAGGGTAAGAAGAGGTGATCTAATAGTTACAATTATAATTATTGCGATGAAACACAGCCCTGGAGCAGACTGGGACTTCTTTCCCCTCAATGTTTGATGTGTATGTTTTGTGTGTGTTCCTGGTGTATTAATGTTTTCAGTAAGTTGTCTTCACTAATTACCTCGGAGTGGGTATAAGCACACACTAATGACATTAACAGATTATATCAAATTTAATGGAATTGCATGCATCACTGAAAGTAGGAGGAGAAGGATAAAGAATGTTAGTAAAGACATAAATTAACAATATGATACACCACTTGGTAAAAAGTATGTGAAGTTCTGAGGAAAAATGATCCAAAGCTCAGATAATCAAAGTGAGATAAAGTGTGAGAGGCTGAAGGTATTTCTGCTCTTAACAGAAAGGAAATATATTTTTGCCATGTATTGGAGTTTTGCTTTTTAGACTACAAATATGTGCTCCTGCACAAATGAATAGGTGGCAGAAAGATATGCTTGTTCTGGACAGCGTAACTACAGCTCAAACACTCCTCTATTTCTGGAGAGCATGTGGTGTGGTTTTTGGGGTTCTGACCTCTTACTCATTTTTCTTCACCAAATGGTCTTGTGTTCTTAGTTTGCATTTCTCCTTTAAGTTCTTTCTTACATATTGATAATTCTTTAGCACTGAGCTGAACCTCTTGTGTCTGTTACAGAAGGACAGCCATGATACAGACTAAAATTGGATTTGAGAAAGGCAGATGAGACTTTAATTGGGAATGTCCAGGCGTGCAAGTTACAAGTCAGTGTGAGAAGTGGTATATGAAACCCAATAGACTTTGTGTACTTAGAAACTCTGATTAGGAGAGTGACGCATCGGTCTTGCTGAACTATAAAGCTAGAGTGACAAGTTGAGGGGGAGAGAGAAAGTGATTACTATGTATTTCCATAGTCTTACATGCCACCTAAATAGCCAGTGTCTCAAACTTAATTATGAAAAAAATTCTCATTTGTTTTAATGAGACCCAGGTTGCTGCTATCTGTCACAAAGCTTTCTTTCTCACTGTGGTTTTGTGGGTAGGGTGTCTTCTGTGTCTACTGACCATGGGCTGATGTTAAATTCCCAGAATGCTCTTGAATGTATCAGTGCAGGTCAGAGAAGAGACCTTCTTGCAAAGGATTGACTTAGCTATAAGCACAGCTGTGAAAAAAATGAAGATAAAATTTTCTGTGCTCCTCTCAAAAGGAGCCTTTAAAGTTCATGGAGGTTGTGATTCATGCTTCTGCACTTCTCTTCCCAAATAGCTGGGAGAGTGAAGATGTTCTCGGTGGTACTATCCATCCCTAAGACGAGGCAGCTTTTGAAAAAGGATCACATGTGCCCTTGATTGCTGCCACCTTCCTTCTTTCTCAAGCAAATGTGTTCTGTGCGTTATGTGGTGAATTGTCTTTGGAGTTGTCAGAGAAGTCTAATGAAAATGTCTACTGTGGTAGTTAACAGTGGTATGTCTGCAACTTGTAGAGAAACAAGAGTGTCAGTAATTACTGGAATTGTCTTTATAAAAAGAAGATGCCTAGTGACCAATGGATATCTGCCTTAGAGATTTTTTTCCTTCTTTCTCTCCCCAGCCCCCCCCCTTTTCCCCTCTGTGGACTTTCTTGGCCCTGGCTCTTCCATAACTTAAGAGAATTCTCTCTCTTTCTTTCTCTCAGAAACTTGCTGTGCAACTTGGATGAGGTACTGGCATTATTTTGCAGTCAGGAGAGCAAATTCTCTAGGAGAGATGAAAAAAAGAAGCCACAAAGGTTAAAGGTGTTAGTTTCCCTTGTCAGATTATTGAGGTTAAGAATGGCGAGTATTATAATTGTGCTGCATTATTGAAGAGATGCTCCCGTGCTCTGAAGAGGTTAGTCAGCTCTGTGGTGTTTCTCCACAGAGGGCTCTTCAGTGCCTGAGAATATTTACTCTCAGCCTCTTCAGCCTTTCAGATGATTAGACTTCCTTTGTACCCCTTGAAAAGGAGAAGATGAAGTGCAGTACAGAGCAAAAAAAGTGCTTTTATTTTTAGGAGGCTAATTAAGTGGATATCGGCCTGATACAATACCATTCAGCCCGTACTGTTTGGCCCCCAATTAAGATAATATTTAGGCCCTCATAATTTGTATTTTATCTCCTTAAACCTCAGGGATACAGCAGAATCGCTCAAAAAAGTCACGTATGAAACTTCCTGTGAGGCATAGCCTCCAAAAATGAGGCTGAGTTGCATCAGAGAATATCAGCTTATCAGTTGTCACTCTGTGTGGTCTCCTGTCACCTGCATGCATTTTCTCCTCTGCTATGTGTGAGTACTTTATATATAGACATAAAAAAGTTTGTCAAACAAACAAACTGACAAATCAGACTATTGCTTTTTTGTACAGTTTGAATATGACCTGATTTTGTATCTTAAGGTCTTACAGCTCTGCTTAAGCTCATTAAAACTGCTACGAATAGCCCTGTTAATGACAATAGACCACTTGGGATAGCTGGGTATTTACCTAGTAAATTCTCTGCTATTGTGTGGGACCAGACTAGGGGCACTAGCGGTGCTTTTCTCCTTCTGCCGTGGTTCACAATATTTGTAGTTTTGGTCTTTTACTACTGAGAGCAAAGTTCTCCTTTGGAAGTTAAGTGTTCATGGTCACTGGGATGCTTGGATGCATAGGGAATGTACACTTTGTGTTCCCTTCTGTGCTGCAGAAGGAAATTTGGAAAATAAACAAATTTATTTGTCCTGACTATACATTTTGCCTAGGTAAATGATTCTGCAGTTGACAATGGAGCTTAATTTCAGTCTATACTACTATTTTATAATCAGCCATTGGACTAGGATAAGGCTTACTAACGAGAAAAGCAATTCAATTTACAGATTAATATCTTTTTCTAAATTGGAATTACATCATTACAGTTATGGAACTGTAAACAGCACTGCAATCTGTGTTCATCTGCACAATCCAAGTGTAATGATGTGGCTGAAAGGAATACTTCAGAGTGAGGGGACAAATATTTAAGACCTGTCTGAACAAGATTGCTTTATGTCTGGTTGTTTTGGCAGGGCTGTTCCAAGATTTTGCTAGGAAAATTAGCTGGACTGTTTTTAGAAACCATTTCAGAATGTACTTCACAGCAGACTGCATATGCAATAGCATTAATTGCTACTGCTGAGAAGTGGCTTACAAATGAATAAAAATACCTGTGTCAGTGCGGTACTAATAAACCCGTCTTACTTAAAAACCAAACAAAACCGACTGAACTGTTAGATTGTTGCTATGTGAATAACCTTCCTGCCTTCCCTCTGAGCTTTTAAACATGTTTGGGGGGGGGGTTGGTTTCACCACTTTTAGGAAAACCAGCTATAGCTATTGCTGCACAGGCTAACATCTTTGTAAGGCTTACCAACCAAATATAACAGTGTTTATCTACAGAAAGACAGGCACAGCTATTCTGTATGTTTTTGATGTGTAGATATAGTAGAATTTCAAAGAAGAAGTGAAAAGACAGAAATTGGAAGTAACAAATGTAAGCTAAATAATCAGCTGGCTGGAAATCTGGGTAATGCCAGAACTCAGAGTGTAAATTGCTGGATTTATACAAGTTTAAGACCATGGCATGAAAGTCTAAGGAGAAGTCTCCGTTCAATGTGGAGAACTGTGTTTGCCCAAATCATGGGAGCCCTTCTCTCTGAGGGTCCTGCCCTGTGTGTCATTCATTGGTGTTCTCTGCTCATGTAAGGTGTACAGAGAGATACGGCTGGCTGAGAGACTGACCTTTCTGCTAAACTTCTCTCATGGGTCCATTGAGGCATGAACCAGTGCAGAGCACTCACTGCTAATTTCTTTTAAAATACATAAACTTAAATGGAAAGTAGGGTTGAGAGGGAGTATTGTCACCAGAACTGTCATTATGAAAATCCTTTGCTAAGCTCTGCCTAACCCTGGAAGAGAGAGCTTGAAGAAGAGATAAAAAGACTAGTTGCTTATACCAATCCGGTATTCTGCTCTGGGTCTACACATCCAGGAGTTGAGCAAAGCAAAATCAGGCTTTCAGACAGCAAATCTTTTCCTGGACCTGGGCCAAATCAATTTCTTTTAAAAACATATTGCTTGAGATATTGTAGCCAAAAGTTTCACACTTCTATTAAACCATAAAATATATTTCTC
This sequence comes from Charadrius vociferus, assembly GCF_000708025.1. NCBI lineage: Eukaryota > Metazoa > Chordata > Aves > Charadriiformes > Charadriidae > Charadrius > Charadrius vociferus. The sequence goes on from NW_009647419.1 coordinate 502,330, forward strand.
CCTCCAGACAGTACATGGATTCTTAATATGTCCATATTAATAAAAAGTTCTGTTCATTTGCAGTTAACTCAGCATAGCTCTTAAAGATCTATTTAAATGCTTCCTAACCACCTATTGAAAGTATTTTGTAGTTTGATTTTGTTATTGTAATTATACCATGTTCAAAAATAGCTATTGAATGCTGTGATTTTATACTAATTAAAGCCTTAGACCTTTTTATTCCAAATTCAAATATAACAGAAAAGTACAATAATTAGTACTTTATTGGTTATATAATTTAAAATTATGTAAATTACACAGCTACTAAACTACTCTAAGTGGAATATATGGCCAATTTATTTTTAACTAACAGACAACGAGTAGTTCATTATATGTGAGGATATTTGAGATGCATAATCTGGAATATTGCTAAACCTTAAGACATCCTTTGCATCGGAAATTTCTGAATTTGAAAATGAAAGATAAATTGCTGTGTTTACAATGGAAAGTCTTTTGGTATAGCTCAAGTCAGACAAACAACCCAGGGCTATCCTGCTGGTATGCACTGGGGTCTGAAAAGGAGGAGGTTGGAGGAAGTCAGAGGAACTGGTTGTAGCCAGCTGAGTCCCTGTTTCCAGGGCACGTCGTGACCATACGTTGCTGCCATGCAGATGCATAAGTGTTCTCTCACTTTTATTCTGCTCTGGTCTTTTCTCCTGCAGACTAACTGTTGGGCAGGATGGCAAAAATGGCTCTCCTGGCTTGCCACAGGAGAATTCCCAGGATAATGGGAATACTTGATCAGCTTTGACCAGCTTCCGTCTATTTTGTGCTACTGATTGTTCAGCTCTCCTGTGATCCAAAATGTGCTGGACATGGCAGTAGCTGGTTGTCATATGTGAAGCATGGGAGGACTCAAAACTGGGGGATGCACTGAAACAGCAATTTTTGACAAAAATCAGAAAGGTTTAGATCTGGATTCGTCCTGTTGTGAAATAAGTGAACCCAAGCCTTTTGTAGAATATTTCTTAGCAAGCAAAACCTATGCAACCGGGCAGTTGAGACACTGACTGGGGGAGTGGGCAGGAGATTTAGGTTTTGGGGAAGGATCGTGAAGTTTCTTGCACTGATTAAAAATTCCATTCTGGTTTCCTCAAAGCCTAGCTGGGATAGAAAAGAAAAAGCATGTTTGATGGAGAAAAGTGCTGTCGCAGGGCTTTTGGCTAAAATTCAACTTGCCCGAGATCGTTGTAAATTCTGTGGGATATGGTCCCAAGACTGTCTTTCCCAGATAATATTAAGTCTGGATTAAGGGTACCTACTAAGGATCAAAACTGCAGAGCTACATAATGAAAAGCACTTATGTTATTAACTTGCTCTGCCAATTCAACTATTCAAAAATTTTAATGGGGTGAGTCTATAATATGTACCAGGATTTCTGGATTAGATATCGTCTGTGTGCATCACTTGAACTTTACTGAGTCTGTATTTTCAGCTCCTGGAGTAAAGGAAGCGTATACTCTGACTTGCTCACCAAAAAAGCCACTGCATGTCCTTGCCTGATAAGGATCTGTATCAAATCTGTGTCACCACACCAGTGCATGGATTAATTAGTCTGGAACCCCATGGTCTCAAGCAGAGTATGCCAGCCAGGAGATATACCTATAAATCCTCCTTGCAGAGTCCTGAGTCTGAGGAGAGATGTGAGAACTTGTCCCATAATGCTCTGTCCATGCACTTATGACAACTTGGCTCCTTGTGTCAACAGCCACATTTGCCAGAAAAAACATGCTGTTGAATTTCTGATTACTTAACTATTTTGCTAAGTGATAGGAAAAATGTGTTTCATTTATTCTGTGGGAAAAGGAAAAGGTCAAGTCAGCTTAAAAATTGTAAGTAAATACAGAGGATGAAAAAGAGATAATTGTCTTTAACACATGATTTGTCAGTAAATCTGAGTTGAAACTTATTCTTCCAAGTAGTATCTGGACAGCAGGCAAAGCATTGACTAGCAGCTTCTTATCTATTATTCTGATTCTTCATGTCTTTCATAATTATTTGATTTTACTTGTAGAAATGGTATAACAGTTCTTTGCAATCATTTTTTCCGGTCATGAATTAATGATTCAGGCTTACCTGTGAGGTTGACGTGTACAGTTTGGAAAAATAAGGAAAAATAAGAGTATACTAGGGTATTAACACTTCACTTTCCTTCACTTAATATATAATAAGAGAAATAAATTAACTGAATTTAGTCTGCAATTTTTTTTCTCTGCAGAGCTTACGTGCTGCAGAACAGTTTGAGTTACTCCAGCCTTGCTCTTTTCATAGCTTTTAACAGCTTGTTTTGGCATCCTTGATATCTGATACAACTTTATCTGCATTTTTATCAGCTTTCCTATTTGCCTCTAAGCATGAAAACAAAATATATATATTGAAAGCTGTTTCCTGCGAAATGACATGTGATAGTTGTATGAATTTGTTTATCATTGTGGTAAGTAGGATTGTTCAATTACCTTAAAGTTCTGTTGACATTTTTGTCATAAACCTTCGTTTTCAGGCACTTCAAGCAGGAAAGTTTTTCAAAAACATTGGGACTTATACTTCATTTATAAGTTATCACAAACACTTTTTAACTTGTGAGAATGTGTTGAACTTTTAAGATCTAAAGCAGCTTTTCAGTTTTAATTCAAAATGCTTTCAGTGTATACTTGACTGTTAATGTTCAGTGAGCTTTAGTCCTGAAGACCTTGGGTAACTCAGAGTTTGCTGCAATCTCCTCCTGCAATATAGAAACATTTTAGCCGTGTTATTTCTAACTTCTCTGTAAGGAGTTTGCTTTCAAAAATAACCAGAACAAGTGATAGATTTTTAGATAGTGACAGGAACACATCATTTTAATGTTTGCTCTCTTTTTAGGTTTTCTGAAGGGAAATTTCGCTGAATTTTGGGGCACACAGAAAAGATTATTTATCCAAGGATTTGCTTGAGAAAGAAAAGTGGCAAGATTGCTCTTGTAAGGTTGGTAGTGAATATAGCGAGCAATACCAATCCCAAGATTGAAAGTGAGAAAAGTTCTATTGCTAATTTCCTTTCAGCCCTTTACTTCTGCTTTTCAGTACAACTCCTTTTAGTCAGTCCCTACTCCACCACATAAATTCCTCTCTTATATATTTCAGCTGATCTCATGTGGCACTACATCAAATGCTTTTCTGAATTACAGATAGGTGGAATATACAACTTCCTCTTTTCCAAAAAGTCAGTGACAGTCAAAGGCATGTTATACCAAATCCTGACACCTCATTCTTGATTGTTTCCTTGACATTTTTTTGATGTTCTGTCAGATAAGGCCAACTCCAACCCTGCAGTTCCTTTCTTGTTTTTCTTGAGCTGATTTCCGATGATGGAGGTGCCCTGAATAAGGAAAGAGTATTTTAATCATATTTTCCCATTGCTGAGTGTCTGTTGTGCTGCGTAAGGCTATCTTATGTAGTGACAAAAGTCCCTAACCTCCTCCTGTACCCTTACACTATGGCAGAGCTGACCATGTTGCAAAACCCTGTTTGACATGATGTGAAGAATAAGAGCCTGCCTCATGGAAACTGTCCTAGTTATTCTTTTTATTTCTGTTTCTGCAATTTAAGGAGGATAATCATAGAATCATAGAATGATTAGAGTTGGAAGAGACCTTTAAGATCATCTAATTCCAAAGCCCCTGCCATGGGCAGGGACACCTTCCACTAGACCAGGTTGCTCAAAGCCTAGTCCAACCTGGCCTGGAACACTTCCAGGGATGGGGCTTCCACAGCTTCCCTGGGCAACTTGTTCCAGTGCCTCACCACCCTCACAGTAAAGAATTTCTTCCTAATATCCAATACATCCACCTACAATCTCAGAAAGTCCTACTATTTTATCTTCATGTGCAGAGGAAGGAGGCTAATAAGTTTTAGTATTTCTACTCAATTGGAGCGCTATGTGTGAAATGTATCTTCTGCATGTGCAAGATTAAACTTACGGTTGAGTTGCTGTGGCCATGAGAAATGGTGTCCTTAGGGCAAATGTTTGTTGCCATATCTCCCCTTTGTGGTCATCCAGATCACGCTGTGTTCTTTGAGGCTGGTAGAACATTCTTCCTGCTGGTGAAGAGCTTTGCTTGTCTCAATCATTTTAAATCAGTATAAGTGGTAAAAAGATGGGTGGAGGGAGCATCTGAAATGGATCTCATGTTCCTTTCTTTAACAGTGAGAGAGAAAAGCGTGCCACTTCAAACCTTGGGTAATAGTGGAAAGCTGTAACGCTGCTTTGCATGCTGTCGAACCTAATAATTTTTTGGCAAGTGTCCTGTCTGAGTGTGTTGTGCTTAAGTTAATTCATTTTGTATCAAAACTGGTACAGATCTCAGTTCTGTGATGAAGAGATGTCTGAGCAAAGCCTTTGGGTGTGCTTGCTCTTGCACAGTTGCCGGGAGGGACCCAGGGTATTTGCTAGGCTTGGCTCAGCAAGGGAGATAGGAACCTTCATCCTGTTCTCTTCTCTTTGCACGATGGAGGGGAGGCAGTGGAAAGCATGAAGTCCCTCTAGAGTCTGGGTAATGGCTAATTACAAAGTGCTTGGAAGACAAGTTGACAGGTTGCTTGTCCCTCTTCATTGGCCAGCAGGCTGAGCTGGATGCGAGTGCAATCGCATGCGCTGTAATCTCTCCAGTGTAAGCCTTCTATAGGTGCTCTGGGATGCTTTTACTGCTAGAGGCGTACTGGCTTTGTGGAAGCTGTATAGCTGAGTGCTTCTCCCCACGGAGAGGCTGCAGGCTGAAATAGTTTAGCTGCTTGTAGTATGAACTATTTTTTATAAACTTGGCACGGTTATCCTTCAGCTGTTGCTGCAGGTCTCTTTTTCTGTGTGTGGTTTGAGTGTAATACTGGGGAGAAAAGAGGGATGCATTAGGGCTAATTTGTGTTGTTATTTGACTTGGGCTGGGGAGTAGATGTGAATGAGACTTTTGCCCTGAGGTGCCAGGTCTTCTGTTCCTCCTCTCCACGGCCCAAAACTGAAATTACCTCAAACTCTTTGGGATGATGCCAGTGGCATGTGTTTCCTGGTAAACAGTGTTATTGGAATAACACTTGTGCTATCATTTTAAATACCAGCATAGCTTTGGGGCAGCAGTTAATTAAGATAATTTGCTAACTTTTTGTAGGGATTGAGAGATTAGCAGTTTGCTGTGCTTTTCCAGTGTCTTGCTCACCATAAACTCTCAACTTAGTTTAATTAGCATGTGGAAAAGCACATTCGAAGCCAGGTCAGTCCATGATGGATCAATTTTTAAGGGCTGTGATTTAAATGAGACTCTGGTTATTTAGCCTTCTGAAACTTGGCAAACGTTTGCTATTAATTAAAAGTTCCTGAATTTTATAGCAAAGTATCTGGTAGCTACATCTAGAATTCCTTTCTTTGCAATATGTCAGGTTGTTTTCAGTAAGACTGGTTGTGTGCACGGACACACAACTGACAGAAGTGGATGTGATAGTGTAGGTGTTAAAATTGCCTGTTCTTTCCTAGCTGTCAGGTGTCTCTGTAAATCATCGGACTCCATCTTTTTAATTGAAAATGCAGTACTGTGGTATATCAGGGCCACAGGAGAAAACCTCTCAATAAGAGATTTTCTAGATTTCTGAACCTTCTTCTTGCTGTCTTATGGATTCAGCTGTGATCAGGGTACAAGTTTCTTAATGTATGATGCCCTGAACCTGGTAGTACTTGAGCTTAGATTTTACTTGTATACCTTCATCCTGGTCTGCTTGTGTTTTATAAAGTTGTTTTATGTGCAAGAAAAGCCATTGCAATACCTCTCACAAGCTTAATCACTCTTATGTTCTCATTGTTTTCATATCCTAGAAGAAATTACAATGCTTTTGGCAAATCCATGCTGAACATTGTAAGCAGCTACGGTATAAGTAAAAAGCTTGTTTTATTATTCATTCCGATGTATTTTACACACAAATGGATGATACTGGGGCTTCCCCTCCTGTCCTATCCACAGCTCTCAAAACTTTAAACTTCAGAGATCTTAGTCAACTTCCATGAATTCATGAAAGTAATCTTGAGCAGCTCTCGTATTGCCCTGGCCAGTTCCTGAAGTAATCCAGAATAAATTTCATCAAGCACAGTTGATTCAACACTTAATCTAGTCTCTATTATATGTTCTTATTACAGATTAATTATTACAGTGGCTCAAATGAAACATTGTAGTCAGACTTGTTCACTGTGAACAAAAATCTGGGTTTTCAATAGGGACCCAACTCCAATTTGATTAGTACAGAAAAAGGATCTTTACAAAGAGATAAATGGAAAAGCACTGGATTGTGGAGAGATGTCCAATAGTGCTATGGAGATGTGTTAAGTGCATGTTCCTTAACATCTAATTAATGATCTGAAAAGTCAAGTAAACAGCATATTATTTAAACATACAGATGACAATATATGCAGAAGCCTTTGCAAATGCATGAGCTGATGTGGGAAAAATGCTGAGGTACCTATAGAGCTTTGAAAAATGCGTGAGTAACAAGAAAACAAACAAATTTGCCAAATTTATTCTGGAAAAGCTAGTATGGCTAACATGTTTGGTGCAAAAATAAATGGGAATTTAATTATTTGATATGAGAAAAATAATTGGCCTACCTGTGCAGATATGTTTGTTCGTATCTTCCAGAACTAATGTGCTGGAGAACACAAGCATTTTTTTTGTGTGCTTTAATTTCAAAGAATCGAGAGTGATCATAAATCTGTACTGGCTTGGAACAAGTTTTGACATATTGATTCTGGCTGAAGGGAAAACTCTTAAAAGAATATAGTGTTGTTAACTTTCTGGGTTTGACTCAAAATTCAAAGATTTTGGCTTGCAATTGTCAACTTTTATGATGAAGCTGAAAGGAAATAGTTAAAATAAATTAACAATACATTGAAAGACCAAAAGAGAAATTTTAGGTTTGTAGTGACTATTATTCAACCACCTATTTAAACTGAATAAATATGTTGTAAAGTTCCTTGTAAGTGTATCAATTTGCATAAACCCCCTAAAAGCTATTGGATCTGTCAGTTTGCGGTCACTGTATGTTATGAACTGTGTGAAAACACACACATGTGTAGGGACACAGTGAAAGTTAGGTTACCCTTAAATCTGGATTTCCCTGAACTCTGTGGGTTTGATCATGTAGCCTCCTTAATTTGTCATTAATATAATCTTCTTTTACTATTTTTCATGTAGGAGGAAGAAGCAGTGAGGGAAAACTTCAGAGAAAGCCTCTGGAGCTTTCATGGGATACCAGCATGCCAAAAATTAAAATAATCAGAGGGAACATGACAAATTCTTTAGTCTTAAGACTATTTGGTTAGGTACCTTTAGAATTTTGCTACCAGTGTTTGAAATTGCATTGGAATTTTCCTTGTCTCAGACAGCCTAATATTCACCCTACCTAGAAATCTCAAGTATTTATCCGATTTGAACCCAGGATCAGGGTTTCTGGACTGCTATCCTGGCCTTTGCTGTTACAGTGTATGGAGTAGGATAACAGAGGCCGTATATATGTTATATGATCTGCTTAAATGCATTTTATTCCTGCAGTGCCTGCTTTGGTCTTTTGTACTGGGTTACATGGCTCAACTAATCTTTCCCCATGATTGCATGGCCAGTTACCTAGAAAACTTGAGCAGCATGTAAGATCTTAGGGTTCAGAATTTATTCACTAACTTATCTTTTCTGCATCTTGTGTGGCCAACAGTCTGGATTTGTCCCTGGTATAGGGAAGCAAGAATGTTCTAACTTTAGGAGAACTATGCTTGCTTGAACCAGATATGAATCTGCCCCAACTCTTCTAAATGGGTGAGTTATTACAGGATGTCCACAAACGCAAAGTGTAGTACCAGGATGTTTGACTAACTTAAATTTAGCAAAGACATTAAAACTGCTAAAAAAATACTGATTTTTTTGTCCTTCACCTTTCTTGAAAGATTTTCAGTAACCTGGATTTCTTCCATCTTTGTCATGTGTCTCTAAACCTCTCTTTTTCTATTCCTTTAGTTAACTTCTTGACAAAAAGAAAAACGCTCTAGAACTTTTTGGTTTTGATTTTATTCCAACGGGCCCTATGACAGTAAAATGCTGGCAATAGAGTTTCTGATTAGACTTTTTGTTTTATTATCTAATTCTTTAATCCACAGTAATCATCTCTTGGTTGCTAACTAGTTGCTAAGAAGGATAGATTGCCTTCAGAGACCTTTCTGGGAAACGGTCCAGTTCCTTGCTTACTTATTTTAATCTCAAGCTTGCTGTTAGAATTATGCAATGTTATAGGATAACACAAGTCAGACACAACAACCCTGCTTTGTTGGTTGGAAGACAACTGAACAACTGACACATGCTCTCTGCAGACTAATATCAAATAATATGCTCGGTGCTTTGTATCTCACTGGTGTTTCATTATGTGATCATGTGGAGTTCTGGTCACTAAAAGAAAGCAGGATAACAGTGTTGTGCGATGCTGGATGTTGTGTGAAGGTGATATTAATTTGTTAATCAGGCTACTGGATTTGATATAGGGCAGCTTGATGAGCCTCCTGTAGTCTAAATAAATAAAATCAAATTTATGATTAGGTATATAATGATTATGGCCTAGCAGAGATTGACTAGATACTTGATAAAACAATGGAATTTTGACTATTTTAGGAGAAGTGAGAATAACAGGAGACTGAAATGCATACTGTTTGAATGCATCAGACCCTATTGCAGAACACATGGGGCACTAGCTATAGCCCATTAGCTCAGGTAAAATATGATGTTGTGTCTTCTGGGCTGGGCTGTGCCTGGCTGCTTGTTTGAATTGGGAAGTGGAAAAAAACCACACCTATTCCCTCCCCGTACAACTGGTGTAACCTGGCTTTATAATGAACTTCAGATGTAATATTTTGTTGCTCTCAGGATTGCAAAGGCTGTCCAAGAGTAGGGGGCAGGACCAGATGGCAGAAAGCAATAAGGCAGGTCTAGTTAGGAAAAAGGGGAAAAGCAACCAAACACTTTGTTGTGTATATATAAAGCTTTTCCTATTTATCATGGTGTTACTGTGGGTAGCTGTGTGTGTTAAACGTAGCTCTTGGTATCAGCATCTTGCTTTGGAAATTGATGAATCTGAGGCAAAACTGGAAACAGGATGCGGTCAAACATCTGCATCTGAGTAAGTTGCACTTTTTGGCTCAGAATCCAGGACCTCCCTGCTCCAGCTGTGAAGCTGCTCCTGCTGCCTAGTAGAGATGCAACTGCTGAACTGACTGGGTTTATGCTTAAGTGTTCACTCGTTTATTTATTATTTAAGATGAAGAGATTTTCAGTTTTGTCATATTTTTGTGACATCTGGACTTTCAGGAAATTTTGCTGTATTTGTTTCTGAACTTGGAGCCTGCATTTTGATACCATCTCTGAAATTCTCTGATTCCATACAGCTGCTGAAGTTTTTGAGAAATTGTGAGATGTTCCCTTCCCATGCTGTTAGGAAAGAGTTGTATCATTCAGGGTTTCTCTGGGAGCTAGGATTTAGACTGTGGATCTGTACGTTTATTATATACAGGCATGCATATTGCCAGTGTGTTTGAAAACAATTTTTCCCAATAATCACTGCTTCACACATCTTATTTGTGTAGAGTTTATTATTCTACATATTGCACAATTTCACAAGTTCTCCCACGATCAAAAATCCTCTATAAATAATTAAAAGTAAATCTGTTACTCTGAGGGCAAACTTAAATTTTCTCTTGCTGTTTAAAAATCTTCTCTATTCCTGTGAGAACTTTCACAACTCGCTTTGTCTTGATCTAGTAGTGAAGTAAAAATACTGTATTAATGGCTTTAGTGTGAGTTGTCATATAAGTTAAAATAGTGTCAGAAACTTAGAAATACAATGTTCTGGTCATATCGTGCTTTTGTGTGGAGACTCTGCCAGCAAAAAAGTTGTTGTGTTTACAGAGCTCCAACTCTGTTTGCACTGTCTTTCTTTTATGTAGGCTGTATATTAGAAATTGAAGGTGTCCAGGTTCTGTGCACATAATGATCTCAGTGCAGATTAGTAGTTACTTTGGGCTTCCTACACCTACTACTGCAAAGCAGGCAACCATGATGCTCTAATCCTCCTTTGCTTTTTCTCCAGATACTGCACTGCCTGAGTTCTATCAGGCCAGAGGAGGACCTGGGATTTCAGTGTAGGATGAAAAACAGCAGCTAAATTTTGATGAGGAGGGAAAAGCTTGGCAGAAAATGCTGAAACTTCAGCAGATTTACTATGGGCAGAGCACAAGCAACAAAGGTAAACCTGAAAATACCTATTTTAAAATAGATAAATGTAGATGTAAATTGGATAAATAGCAAAATATTTATACTTTTTCAGTTCCAGGTGAGCTCTGTGTTGCAAAAATTATCTTGTTTTGGAAAGTCAATGATAGTACTAAGAATTTATTAGCCTGTTAAGAGAAAATGTAACATTAGCAAAAATCACTTACAACATCCATTGTTCCTGAAAAACTAATGTTAAATGATTTGGAGAGTAAGTTATGCGGCTGCATGAGCTCCATGGTTTTCTACTTATTAATTCGGATGATACTACATTAGGTGTTCATTTGGCAGCACTATAAATAGGGAGTTGGTTTGGGTTTTGCCTTGTTTCTTTCTCTAAAGGATAGATTTATTGCTAATAAGTATCGCTTAGGGAGGTGGGTAGTATCTTTTGTTTCAATAGTCATTCAGCACCACAACTGCTCATTACTAGCTCAGTGAGTCAGTGTTTTCAGAAATGACTAAGAATTTTGCATGCCTCAATTTCTGGCTACCCAATCTGAGAGGCCGTAAAAAAAAAAGCTCCTCTGTGTGTGTTTGGTGTTTGTCATCTTCTCCCCACTGCCCCACCTCCCAGTTCTGATGATCAGCCTTCTAGAAATCTGAGAGGTTGTAGAAAACTTTGTGTGTGTAGAATTCAAGAGAATCCATCTCCTTCAGTGCTGCAAAGGGGATAAGAGGCAGTTCTTAAATGTATTGATGACTATTCCAAGCTCTGAAATGATATAGAAGGACACTTGATTCTTCGACTTTACGATAACTTTCATGAAATATTTAATGGTTGTCTGATGATTTATTCCTCTCTGCATAATGCAGTCTAAAAGAATGGTTTCGTTAATTATTTACATTGTGCTGCTGATGCTATTTCTCTCCAAGTGCTTTCTAGCAGTAGTTGCTTCTGCTTATTACCAGGAGAGACTTTAAAGGCAGATCCTGTCAAGAAAGCAGAATGATAACCTGTCTCATTTCTGTTTCTGTGTGTTTATAATGTGTGTGCTGGGTAGAAAATACTAATGGGGCTGAAGCAAGAAAAGAGTGACTTAAAATCACCCAAGACCAGTGCTCTGAAATGAGAATAAACCCTGGGTCTTGCTGGGGCATGTGAGTGTGCCTCTTAGGGCTCCTCGTGGCTATGTTGGCAGGATAAGAAGCTGAAAAGGGCAGTTCAGAGAGGTGTTTGAAGCAGCAGCAGTGTAGAGTGAAGAACATTAAAGAACCTGAGTGAGATGCCTGAGGGTGATGATCCAGCATCACTGCAGGACTCTAAACAGCTTGCAAGGTGGTTGTGGGTACGCTTTTGCTCCTGTAATCTTGTTTTAATAGGGTGTAAGTCTGACAGCCAGCAGTGAACTTGGCAGCAGTGGCAAAGGAGGGAGGGAGGCTTGCCAGGGCTTTCTAAGGATGCATGAAAAAGAAGGCCTCTGAGTCCTTAGGTCCCATGGGTTCTGCTGTCAGTGATCTCCCTGGCTGCCTGAAACCCGATCAAGTAAACATAAGAAAAGGAGAGTTGCCAATGCTGACCTCCTGTCGGAGGCTCTGCTTTGCTGACTCTGCTGGCTCCAGCGAGAGTGTGAGGCAGGACAGCGGTAAAACTCTTCTGCCTTCTGCAGAGGCTGACTGGCTTCTCGCTGTGGCAGCTGGAGCACTGTGCTGCTCTTGAAATGCAGCAGGGAGCAGCATCTCCAACTTCATAGGAGGGAGAGGAGCAGGCTGACATGTTTCCCTCTTGATTACTCTTTCAAAAGCAGCACTCCTAAAGGGGAAGAACGATTTCCAGTTCCTGACTGTTTGTCTGGCAAAGGTCAAAGGACATTCAAGACACAGTGTCTTAAAGGTGGCATGACTTGGCTTCTCAGACAGTGTTACCTGGCATCGTCAGGTGTTAGGTGACCAATGGTAAACTATACTAACAAACAACCTGGGAATTTTATTTAAGGAGATAAATCACAGGAAAAAGACCCTCGTAAATACTCCGTAATGGGTGGTATTGAAGACATAAGTGAAGCTTTTTGTGGCTGGATTTTTTTAATATTTGAAACAGTGAAACCTGGTTTATAATTGCATCAATGCTGTTTAAAGTAGTTTTTAATTAATTAAGCTCTTCGATAAATGCTGCCTTAATATGACAAAGAGCTAGCAGGTGGGTTTTTTTGACTTAGTACCTCCTTTAGCTGTCTCAAGGACTGTAATTCAGTCCTACACAACTTCAGATTATTCACTGCAGTGTAGTCTACTAGGAAATAGCAGATTTCCCACCCCTCTCTTTTGGTAGGGGGAAAGGGACTTCTCCTGGGTTGTGGGTGTGCTGTGCACGTTAGAATCTAGCTCAGGATATCCCATGAGAAGAACAAGCCAGATTCTTCTCTTGGATACTGTTGTGGATGGAAGTATTTGACACGGTTACATTTAAGCAGCGATTCAAAATTTATTAATAATTTGAGATAAATCAAGATGTTGAATCCTAACAGCACTTAATCAGTAACTGATTTAAAGGTTTACAAAGTGACTTAACAAAATAACTAAACAGCGAATTAATTACAGATTTGAAGATGGCAAGATTCACACTAACTTTCTATAAAGTGTCCTGTATCAGTACATATACACATGAACAAAAGCACAGATCTCAAATTAATGCATATACATATAAGCAAAGTATGTAAGTGTGTATGCACCCCCCACCCCACCCCCTCCGGTCTATAATTGCTGAGATCAAAGATCTCTTAATATTGCACAACTCTAATGAGCTGGAACGTACCCCTTTTAACTCCTACATATGCACAGACAAATGGAAGAACATTCATATCCATAAAGCTAATCGTAAACATAGAAGTGGAGAGGTGGATAACAGAGAGGCTACCCAATAGTTAAAATTTCCCTTTTCTCGAGTTAGAGTAAATACTCATAATACATATGTCGACATTCCTCAAAGGGTGATAACTGAGGCTCAAGAAGGGTTGTCTTGCCCTGGTCTTCTAGTCCTCGAAGTGTCTGAGCAGTGTCCCAACTCAAGGGGGATACTGGCCACAACCCGGTGCAATCCAGAAGAGCTCAAAGGGCCTTTACTAGAATCACTACTTGTAGGATCGGAGATAATTGACTTTCGTCAAGTACTTTTCCACTCCAGCCCAGCTTGGACAATGGGATATTCCAGTACTTTCCACCAGTTAAGCAAGCCCAGAAGTTGCTAGAACTTGAGGTCCTGGTACCCCCCTCTCTGTGGCCATAATCCATATCTTGTCAGGAGCAATCGATTACAGTTATTATCTTCAAATGGTAGGAGCCATGGGGACCAGGCACACTATTGTGTTCTTGGTCCATTGCTCTCCACCTTTTCTTTCTTTCATGTTAGACCATTCTGTTATATTCTGGTCCCGTGTATTCTTATGTGGCCCAGGTAGGGAGGACATCACAGCAAGTACCGAGAGGCCTAAGGTGGGAGGGGAGAGATTGCACCACCACAGATAAAGTGGTAAAAATTAGGAATAATCAGAACCAATTGATTTGCATTTGTATGAGAAAAGAATAAGGGCCAGCCAGTGAAGCTGCTTAAGCAGTTTCACTACTGAGTTGTCTCTGATTCACTTGCTGACCAGGTCTCTAACTGCTGATGCTCATGGGTGTTGTAGCATGTCTCAGGACAAGATATACTCCACTTTGCGAGGTACAGCTACTCTGAGAATAAAAATTATGCAGTGGTTTGTAGGAGATAAGGTGTAACACTATCTAGCCCTTGTTAGTCATGTGGGACCTGGATCGCTGTACATCTTTGTTGACTCATAGTCCAACAGTCAGAATAATCCTACTGACTTTCAGCACAGCAGACCATGCATTACCTCATGACTGAGAGGAATGCCATTGGTTAATTTTATACTTTATGATGAAGCGGCAACAAAACAAATTGCTGTATTTTTTTTTTTAAAGCTTTGCTAAACATGAATGACTTGTTAGGGTTTGAACTATGCTGTGGGCTTTGGGAAACTTTCAGCCATGTGGCCCTTTTGGTCATCACTGGAGTGTTGTGTGGCAGAAGCCTTCCCAGGGAGCAGCTTGGAGACATCATCAATAGGCTTATTGCCCATCTGGGGGCTTCAGATGCATTCCCAGGGATTTCTGTGCTAAGCCAGTTGCCCCTGGCTTAGTCATATCAGAGTCATACCACATATCTGTGAATCTCACATTAGACTCATTTAAATAAACAAATGTATCGGACAGTGAGGGATAGGAAAAACACTGCAATTTTTTTTCAAAGGCTTTTGGCATGAGTTGAAGTGCTTCTTTATTCTTTCTACGATAATCCAGACTTGTTGCTTGAGGTCTCTCATGAGTTGTCCATACAAGGCTCTTGTGAAATCCCTTTATGCATTTAGAAATGTGCAGGCTTTCACATACTGTCAATCCACAGCACCCTTTCAGCCCTGACATCTCCATGTAATGAAAAAAGCTGACAATAGACTGACCTTTATCTGATGGTCCTTATATATAATACAGCGTAAATATTCTTAAATAGGTTGCAAGACAGAGCAAAATTTAAGTGTCCTCGGACATCAGTGATCATTGCTCCCATCAGTGTCCACCCATGTCAAACACCCTTGTAAACAGAGAACCAACACAGACAAACAACTTGCCTATACCGACTTGTTGCTTGTATGCAGAATCCCCTCTTCTGTGCAGCCATCCATCAAGAACTGTGTTGGCAGTGATAAATGGTATGCTATTCAAAGAGCTGTTGCAGGTGTAATCTGTAGGAGCTCATCTTTGAATTTACTCATACACCTTACAGAGCAGATCATGAACATCATTAGCAGAACTGCTTCTTAATAAGTACAAGCCCATCCTATTGCAGTGCTAACTACTGAAAGTTGCAGAACTCACTATAGTGTTGCAGCAGTACACAAAAATGTAGAAGTCTTGCTTAAGAAGAAACTAAGCAAGAACATGAATAAGATTCAAGGGGGTATGAAGTCCCGGCAGGGGAAAATGAATTACATTGAACCATGATTTCAAGTTATCTGGATCTTCTAAGACCATTTCCATTACTTCTTAATTTCCTTTGCTGTTTGTTGGATATTGTTTCCTTATCTAGTATTCTCTCAATTATTAAAACCCAATTACTGTTTGTTTGGTTTTTAAAATTAATTATTTAAAATTCAGAATGAAACATAAGAGATATAGAATAGCTGTGTCCATCACAAGTTTTTTTTTCTTGGTATCTTATTAAAATTCCTATTAGTTTCTCATACAACTGCTAGCCACCTCATTTTCTTCAGAGGAATTCATTTCAAGTTGTGTGCATTTGTATACGAGATGGAGAAAATCTATTTTAACAGTTCTGTGTGCTGTGAGAACCATTAGACTTGTTCTTTGGTTGAGGGAACTTTGGCAAGATTTTATTCTGGGTGGCTGCTCAGGTCACTGTGACTTTCAGAAATGGACCTGATTTGCATTAGAATATTTAATTTGCGGTGCTGTATCATTACGCTTGTCTGTGCCTGAAAGAAAAGAATTAAAACTTCAGCAGAATTCTTTTCTTGCATGTCTTCATGAATTATTTTATTTTAAGAGTTAATGTGGGCATACTGTTATCCCCTGGCCTTGGGATCTGTGGGTTTTTTTGGGGTTGGAGTGTTGGCAGTACTTAGATTTTTTGCCTTGGGGCTCCATGAGAAATAGTATTATAAAATTCTTCCTAAGACATTCAAAATTTAGACTTGCGTATCCTTATTATTATAATCTCTCTTTCCTGTTTAATGGTGGACCAATTTTAAAGGGTGTTCTGGTTTCCAGTACTCCCGTAATGCAGAAGGACACTAAGTTCTGCTCCTAAAAAAATAGGTTTCTTTTAAAAACAAAACAAGAGTGTAAACCTCCTCAGGAAAGCAATCTCACGTCTGGCAGGAGGGTGAAGTCTGATGCCAGCCGTGATAGCAGAGACGCTGCTGCAGGACTGGCACATGCCACACTGAGCTCAAGCACATATGTGCGTGTCCTGCTTCTGTTTGGGAGCACTACCTGTGGAGCAAGTTCTTAGGTCTGGAGGCAGGGGTGGAACATGTCCTTTAACACATTCAAGGTTTCTCATTGTTGTCGCTGGTACTGAATTTGTCTGCCCCAAGTGGGAGGTGCCCAGGCTGCACATGCCATAGTAGGGAAAGAGGGAGGGGGAAAGGCCAGTGTTGGGGTGGACATTAGAAATGAGAGAAGCATGTAGAATGAGGCTGGTTGGACCCACTTCTCTAGGTCAGGGATATAAGGGAATAAGTGATGTTTGCTGTGGGAATGGCCGTTCCCTCATCCTCTGCACAGACCTGCTGCTGTCCCATCTGTCTCCCAGCAGCAACCAGTGTGGCTTCCAAAAGTGGTGGCACGGGTAACGTAATGGGACTGCAGCAGGAAACTGCCGATCTTTTCCTGCTATGTCAGCATACCCTCATACAAGGCTACTGATGGTGAACATTAACGATTCTGCCGCACAAACCCGTTGGGTGGGTTCTGCACACGTAACAGAGGACAGTAATAAGAGGGCCTGAGATTTAGCTGAAGGCCAGGTGTAGCCTTTGATGCTGAAAACCAAACGTACTTTAATTTTGCTAACCAAACTTGAACTTTAATTTCAAATTGAAGGGTGAGTTTGATAGGGCTGAGAAAAGTATTCTTTTTTTTTAACTTGCAAGATAAAAAAAAAAAAGGACAAAAAAGACCAAGAGGAACAGGGAGTTATTGGAAGTGGTCAACATGGATTTACCAAGGGTAAATCACGTTTGACTAATTTTATGGCCTTCTACGATGATGTAACTGGTTGGCTGGATGAGGGGAGAGCCGTAGATGTCATCTACCTTGACTGTAGCAAGGCTTTTGACACTGTCTTCCATAACATCCTCATTAGGAAGCTGAGGAAGTGCGGGTTAGATGAGGTGACAGTGAGGTGGATTGAGAGCTGGCTGTGTGACAGGACTCAGAGGGTTGTGATCAGTGGCACGAAGTCTAGTTGGAGGCCTGCAACCAGTGGTGTCCCCCAGGGGTCGATACTTGGTCCAATTTTGTTTAATATATTCATTAATGACCTGGATGAGGGGACAGAGTGTATCCTCAGCCAGTTTGCTGATGATACCAAACTGGGAGGGGTGGCTGACACCCCAGAGGGCTGCGCTGCCATCCAGCGTGACCTGGACAGTCTGGAGAGCTGGGCAGAGAGGAACCTAATGAGGTTCAACAAAAGCAAGTGCAAAGTCATGCACCTGGGGAGGAAGAATGCTA
>NW_009647419.1:520010-530343 GCF_000708025.1 Charadrius vociferus
CCAGTAGGTCGAGGGAGGTCATTCTCCCCCTCTACTCGGCACTGGTGAGGCCACAACTGGAATACTGTGTCCAGTTTTGGGCTCCCCAGTTCAAGAGGGACAGGGAACTGCTGGAGAGAGTCCAGTGAAGGGCAACCAAGATGATTGAGGGATTGGAGCATCTCCCTTATGAGGAAAGGCTGAGAGAGCTGGGACTCTTTAGCCTGGAGAAGAGGAGGCTGAGGGGAGACCTTATTATTGCTTGCAAATATGTAAAGGGTGTGTTGAAGGAGGATGGAGCCACACTCTTCTCGGTGGTTCCCAGTGACAGGACGAGGGGCAATAGGTGCAAGCTGGAACATAGGGAGTTCCGTTCCAACACACGGAAAAACTTCTTTACAGTTAGGGTGACAGAGCACTGGCACAGGCTGCCCAGGGAGGTTGTGGAGTCTCCTCTGGAGATTTTCAAAACCCGCCTGGATGCAGTCCTGAGTAATGTGCTCTAGGCAATCCTGCTTTAGCAGGGGAGTTGGACTAGATGATTTCTAGAGGTCCCTTCCTACTCTGAAAATTCTGTGATTCTGTGACCGTAGCTTAAACGGGGCTACTGTGAAAGACAAAAGTGCAAACTATTTTTAGGCACTGTTGAGAGGAGGAACAAGACATCCCTGGCAGGACTGTTGTGGACTCCAATATGGCTTGTCTCTGAGCCTGTTACTTGTTGCCCTGGGAAGTCCCTCACTGCAAAGGATGGCAGTCTAACAATGGGGATGCATAAATCAGTCACTGGATTACATAAAGGTCTCCTCCTCTTATGGCACAATTTAGAGTCTGCTGTGCTTTAGCCCTGAAATATTTCTGTGCCCAAGGTTATGCTGTTTCTATTCATTTATCTGTGTATTTCCTCACATTCACACTCCACTGTTGTCTAGTCACATCAAAGAATGTAAAAGAGTTGGTCGGTGCTGTTCTGGTTTAGTTTGGCTTTGCAGTATTTGGACAAACTTATCTCAACAGGTGCTGGTCCTTTCTTGTTAGCTCCATTACCTCTTTGGGTAGAGGAAGTCCTGTGCTATAGTTACTGACCAGTTTATTGCTTGTAATTTACAAGCTATTGGACACCTCAGCTGAGATGGAAACTTGAGAGCAGAAAAACAGTTGTCTTATTGAGGCAGAATCAGAGTCACTGGGATGACACTTTCAAAAACATGTTGGCACCTAATTACCTCTGGAAATTTGAAGCAGATGACATTTGCACGTTTGTGTGCTTCTAAGTGCTTAACGATTGTACAGGATTTTCAAAAAACACTTATCTGCATCAGTAGGTTCTTTTGCTCTGCCACTACCAAAGCGGCTGATTTGAGGATCGTAACATGGGTCTCTCTGAAAACTTAAGAACCTCAGAAAACCTAAAGCTTGCTTTTCTGGATCCCAATCTAGGATCTTGTCTGTAAGAATATGCTTTCTCAATATTTTCCTTAATTGTGTCTGCAATAGCTTTTGATTTGTTTGGCTGATTTCTCATGGTTACCTAAGCCTTCAGTTCAAAAAGCCTCATTTTCCTTGATGCCACCATGCTGATATAATATTAGCAGAATGGAACATGTTGGCAGTCAGCTGTTGCATTCATTACCAATTTGCTTTAGTTGGTTTCACATTGCTAAATCTTTCCTTTTGTAATGTGTTACATTAGCTTTTCTTACAAGCTAAAGCTAGTAATGCTGCAAGTAGGCTGGAGTGGAAACTGATGGTCTGCAAGAACTCACAAGCATATGGGCAGCTGTTTGGGAAACGTGTAAAAATGTGATGTGTTCAATGACTGACCTTCAACATGTATTATTTTGCTTTGTTTTTTGAATTACTCAATTTAAACTTCTTAACCTGGATGTGAAGGCAAAGCTAAGAGGAATCACATTTGCTTGAGGGGGCTGCTGACAGTATGGATTGCTTTAAAATTGCTTTTCATTCAAGTGTTATTAAAGGCAAAACCTAGCATAAAGAATTTGAAATTAAGGACATTTAGCAGCAGGAACATAGCAGAGAGTCAGGGGGGAAAAGGCATTTATAATATAAATGATGATGGGTAGGGTACTTTGCATGTAGACAGTGCCACTAATTAACAACTGTGAGGTGGCCCAGGACAGGGACTGAGCTCAGAGGAAGACAAAAGTCCAGATGGCAGGCTGTGATCCAGAAGTGCAGGACATCAGACTGTGTTACAAGGTGACTGCAAGGTGAGAACAGACTTTTTTTTTTTTTTGTTAGAGCAAATGCTCCAAGAGAACCTTCATAGGGTGGTCGTGAATCAGCTGCACAGATCGAGACCTAGCTTTAGAGCTAGGTTTGTATTCTGTTTTGCTCCCAAGGTTTTGTGACGTGACTGTTCCCTAGGAGATGTTTAACTGCTTGGGAAAGTGAAAGCTGTTTTATGGAAGCAAATGTGAATACAAATATTTTATTTACCTAGTGTGCTAGGCATTTAGCTGAACAGTTTGTAGTCTAGGGGTGATATTGTTAATCCCTATGTGGATGCGCAAAGAAATGTGTAGCCACTGCATGGTGACAAAATAGGAGGCCAGGGAGAGTGTTAGTGGGCAGAGAGTGGTGCAGAGGCCAAGGAGCCCTCTCCCATAGGCATGGGAGCTGCATCTTCTGGGGCAGCATGCAGCATCTGGAAAAAGGAAATGGGCTGCTTGCTGTTCTTTACTTCACCTTCACAAAGCTTTTTCATCTTATGGTGTGTATCTTGTATGCGCTGTTCATCTCTCTGGGCCTAACGCATCTCAGTAGCTTGCTGTCAAGCACTGTATTTCTTAGGTAAGTAATCCCGTGTGTTTCAGCAGCGCTATCACTTTGAGAAGTATCTGACACCAAAAGGAAAACCTGCAGAATGAAGCTATAGGATGGGGCATAATTAGGATGGCATATTTAATATATACCAATATTCAGTGAAATTATGAGGTCTGGTAAGTCTAATTATTCATGATATATATAAATTTTTGACATAAGGTCAAAAACTGACTAGCGTGTGTGGGGGTCAAGTTTCAATATCCAAATACCTCTTCACACACAGTCTGTTGATCTGGAAGATTTCAAAATATGAATGTGTAGCAACCTTGCAAATAACCGGGAAGAAAGACCAGAGAATATCTTGTTGCTAATGCCACTTGACACGGTTTACAGGTAGATGTTTCAGCCCTGAGATTTGTTATAGAAAGGTATCTCTTAACAGTTGATGCTGATTTGTCCTATCTAAAACTAAATTGTAGTCTCCAAATGTGACATAGTCTTCTCAGGCCATATTGGATTCCAGATTGAAATTCTGGATCTCAGTTTATCCTTTGTGGTTCTGTAATAAGATGTGGCTTCCAGACTTGAATCTAGAGATTATTTTTTCTGAAGTTTAGGGTCTAAATTCATCGTTCAGCTTCACTGCGTTAAGGGGAGAAGCTTGCACTGCAAGTTCAGCCCTGGGCTGCTAGCTGGGGAAAAATTTTAACTGGTACCAGTATATGTATTACATGAGAATAATTCATAGTGTATGAGACAACAGTTGCCTACGATTAGAGGAATGCTTGTGAACAGTTTTGGTTTTTTTTCTTGTCATATATATTTGTTACTTGAAACTAGTTCACAATACTTCAAATGTTGAGCTGAATGTTTACTATATGAAGACGTTCATGGCATTGAATCTCAGTTAGTGTTCTTAGTAAGCAAAACCAAAGATGCTGCAAATAACAACTGCAGGAAATTGATTAAAAATCACCGAGTATAAACACATAACGTCTTTATACTTTTAGTTCAGATAAACTACAGTGCTCAGCAGAGCTATGGACTGAAACTTCTGCCACTCACCAAAACAAGTTTTGCATCTATGTGGAAAGCATAAAGTGGGATGACCGCACCGAACGTGTCACTTCTTCTGTTTCATTTTTGTCTTGGTATAAGGCAAGAAAAGGGTTGTGGGACACATTATGGCAGTCAGTAAAAAGAGCACTAAGTAAGGTGCCAAAAGCTTTAGCGTGATGTTCTAGTGACGATGAAAAATGTCCTTCTATGCAATTTTGGAATAAATTGACATGAATCTGCACTTTCTATTTCAATATACTTTCTTACTGTAGCAATTCACTGCATTTTATTGTATGAGAGGCAACTGTCATCTTTTCCATTTTGTATGTGAAGACAGGAATGCACTAGACTGACAGAGCTGACAACAACACTTAATGATTCTAAAATAAAAATTTCTGTAAAATTTATAAAGCTCTGGGTCTAGAGTTTCAGCAAAAAGCCTCAGTACTGAAGATTACCCAGGGCAGATCTCAAATTGCCTGTGAAACACAAATTCTGATTAGCTGCTTCTCAGGACTGTCCTGACAGATTTTCGTCTTCAAAGTTTTAGTCTAGTTTTATGGGGATTTTTTTTCTTTTTGTTAAAAACTGTTTTGTAATAGAAATAAATGCAGCAATATATGATGTGTAGTGCTGCAAATTTAGGAGTTGTATAGACAGCTTGAAGGGTTCCTCTGTTTATGAAATTTGCCCTTTCCTTGGCTGTTTTGTGGACTCAGTCTCTTTATAGTATTTGGGCTTGCATCTGTTTTGCTTACTTTGATGTAAATGGGGAGTAATACACTAACATCAATGGAAAACTGATATAAAACCTCTCAAAGAGATCTGAATTAGAGCTTTTGCATTTAATTCTGGCTTCCCTTGAATCTTTGTAATAGATACTTGAAGCTTCGTTTCTCCTGAATTGTGTGTACATGTACATGATATATGAAATGCTTTGAGATAGAACTGGAATATTTTGTAATCATTTTCCATTAGTTATGTAGTGACAAAATACAAAGCAGTGGGGAATTGGACCAGAAAAGATGTAACTTTGTATTTAGGGTTTGTCGACTCTTGCGTAGTTTGCTACTGTGACTACGCAGTGGGGTGTACTCAAGTTAACTGTAAATTAGCTGGCTTGGCAGGAGCACAGTAGCATGGGGTAGCTGTCAAGAATTCTCTCAGTTTCCAGGGAAGGTGTTTCAGCCTTGTGCTGAGCTTGTTGCTGTAGTTAGCTTGGTCTAACCTGACCTAAGTTCAGGGCATTGACTGTCTTGCAAACATGGCTTTAGCATCGTGTGGATGCAAACACATAATTTACACGCTGCTTTTGTTATCTCTGAGTCTGATCTGTTGCTTCTGAGGGCTGATGTAACTCCTACTGAGGGGCACAACGAGGGAAAGAGCTGGCGGGGTAACATAAGTATTTGTATGTAAAGGTTAGGGTAGTTCTACTTTAGACGTTTTTACCCCTTCTGACTTGCAGGTGCAAGCGATAATATAGACCAAGGAGTAGGAAGCTGCCGGGATGTGAAGGCAAGGAGACCTAACGGCTGACCTTCTCCACATGTTCTCTGGGAATGGTGAATTCACTTGAGATAGTTCAGGGGCCAGGAGTGATTTCTAACTGTGCGCTCTCCTTGTCTGTGGAGGTGGTTGGAGGGGGGTCTGAAAGAGCCATGGGGGAAGTGAGAGTGCAGGCTTGGGGTGTGGGAATACATAGACCTTTCTTTCTGGTGATAAGAGTAGCTTTTTGGTAGCTTTTCCTAATGGTGATATGGGAGCAGGAGGAGAGGTAAATACCAAATCTGTCTTTTCTCCTGCTAAAAGATACTGCAAATTATTGTTTTTTTTTTTCTCTGCTGAATCGTTCTACCACTTACAACTGGGTTAGAAATTTTAAATGTATAGCATTCCTGAAATGAAGGAGCATGTTGGTGACTGTACTCCCTGTGCAAAACTGACTTCTACACATACATTTCTTTCTTGCGGGTGGTAGAAGAGCCTCTTAAGTGAAATGTACTGATGTGAATAACGAAGCAGCGTGACCTTTGGCTGTCTGTGCTTACCCAAAAGACGCAAGGCACTCAGCTTATACTGCAAATATCTGTAAAATTATATTGTTGCTGGGTTCATTATTAGTAGGTCTTTATCTTCTCTTCTAACATTAATGATTCCCTTTGTAAGATTTAAATTTTCAACGCAATCCCTTGCCTAGGGTAACAAAGGATGCCTGATTTAACAGTGACATTTGCTAGTGACACCCACCATCAGGTGATTCAGTGTCCGTTCTTAGTCTTA
Source organism: Charadrius vociferus (assembly GCF_000708025.1). Lineage (NCBI taxonomy): Eukaryota > Metazoa > Chordata > Aves > Charadriiformes > Charadriidae > Charadrius > Charadrius vociferus. The sequence goes on from NW_009647419.1 coordinate 526,122, forward strand.
ATTTTGTTCCCAGGGAGTACTTTTCAATTTCGTTTGCCTCATACTGTGTTTGGCCTGATTTCTCATTGAAAATGAAAATGTTTTGCCCTTACATTCATCAGAGGCTTTTAAAACGTGAATAGCAAGAAAAACTCATTAAGGTCAAAGGCAAGAGTAATGTGTTTGAGAAAATAGGAGTGTTGGAATTCTTCGCTCTTCAATTCATGCCAACAGCTTTTCACTTTACCCTCAATAGTATTGTTATCTCAGTGCTGTTTGTCTCTTAAATCAGTCATCTGTGCAGCAAGAGAGGGAGATGTCTGTATATCACCATGAAGGTGTCAGATGAAATCACAGAAGTACCAGGCAAGGCATTTCTGTCAGGGGTAGCAGAGCTGGTGCTGGGCCTTCATGTGAAACATCGCATACACCCCACTTGTGTCAATGAAAGCCACTCCAGTGTAAGCAGTGAGGCTCAAAAATGCAGCGTTGATACAGAGAATGGGCAGTTTACCAAAGGGATTGTAATTGCTTGGATGGCAGGGCACTGACTGAATGTGCCAACAAGCCCAAAGTCGTGTTTCAAAGTACACAAAATACTGACTGAAGATACAACTACATTTTAGCAGTTTAGTTTGGATGAAGAATGTGCTTTTAAATTGAACTTCCTGGGTTTTCCCACTTATTGATTTGGGTTCTCACTGTGGAACAGTCTTGGGCTGTGGAAACTGGTGATAAACTGCCAGACACGCTGCAGGAGCACACCTAAGTAGGCTCCAGCTGCTAATGGACTTTCAGCTAGTGGGGACAGCCTACAGCAAGTCTGAGATACTGCTTCCCCTTTCTCCCTGAAGTGTACCTCATGTGAAAGCGTGCTGCTCAGCACCAAGTGCTTTGCTGTACAGATGCGCTCCTGTTGCACCATGCTAGCTGCCAGTGCAGATATAACTGTAAGGCATTAGCAATGGCTCTCATCTTATGCCAGTAAGGCATTAGCAATGGCTCTCATCTTGTCTGATTTTAGCTTCTTAAAAGTAGCTCTGCTAGTCAGGAGTAGAGATATAGAAGACGTGAATCCCCCTCTGCTTTAAGTGGATGCTCAAGATAAGCTGAATCACTCGTTAGGGGGTCTTCTACATTTTTTTCCATAGTCTGTAAAGGAAGCCTAACTTTTAGGCATCTGCTTGCATCTAACTGCTAGAGTTAAATAAATAGAATCCCAGGCAAAATGGGGAAGAACATAATTCCATAAAGGACTCAAAATTATAGGAGAATGATGCAAAACAAACCATAAGAAGATGACTCGGAAGCTCTTATTCTCAGGGCAATTGTTTCAGAAGAACAGGGTAGAATATTAACTAGCAAGTATTTTTACCTAGTAATATTAAACAGAGATGTTAAAAGAAGATACTATATGTTTGACTGTGGAAAATAATGATAAAAAAAACCTAAGAATTTTTATATAAGTGATGCATGATTCAACAGCTCATCAGGAAGTTATGATTATGAGAAGCTTTTGTTTCAAACCCTAAATGATATGCATGCTTTGCAGGATGGGAAAAAAACAGTGGTTAGATATTGTTTGTTTGGAAGCCATACATGAGATAATGAAACTCTTCACTAGAAAATGGAAATGCCACTTAAGCCTTTCAAGTGTCAGTTGGCCAACACAGATGATTGAGTATTGTGGGGTGTAGCTGTACCACAGGTGCCTGTGTAGTGTCTCACAGTAAAATAGAGAGAGAGAATAATTTCACAAAGTGCACTTCAAAGATTCTTAATTGTGGTTTCTCGAGCAGATTTTGGATTCAGTGTTCAATTTAGTTTATTTGCCTAAATGTTCTAAAATTGCATTTAGTCTCATCTAATCTGCTCTGAAAGTTTATGGTAAGTTGGAGTATTAAGGGACTCTGCTTGGGTCACTTATACAGTTCCAATATTAGCCTTTGGCTTTTCTTGGTTAGCTTGCAAATAACATTTGATAATGCATTACTTTAAAAATTGTTAAAAATTTAAAAATATTGTAGCATTAATACTAGAGAAGCTGAAAAGAATAGGATCTTTAGCAAGGCATTTGCAGAGCTTTTGGATTCTTAAGATTTTTTTTTTCAATGTGTCTGGCTTGGTTTTGTTCTGTTACTCTAGAAATGATCTGCTCTTTTTAGATTCGCAGTCATTTTAATGGGGAATTTAACCTCAATTATACTGAATTTTGTGTTCTTTCAGAAGTTTATCAAATATCATCATATTGTAAGACTGTTCTTCCTTGTCTGCAGCTTTTAAATCAGCACCATTTAAAAAGAAAAAAAAAAGTCCGTTTCAATTTTTCTTGTAGGTAACAAGATTCTTACAGTGCACAAATTCCCCTATGACAGGCTTCAGGTTATCTCTTCTATTCTAATGATAACTTGAAGACTTGTTCCAGTTTCCAGCATGGGTTGAGCAAATACAAAGAAAGACCTTGCAATCTTTCTTTGCGCTGTCTGGAAATCCACTGAGGAAAAATTTATCTTTTGATTTCCTGGTTACCACCTGGGGCAATAACAGTGTTCTCTCTACTGCACTTTCAGCTGCTTATGAATAATACTGCTTGAAACAAACAGCTCTGGTGGGACAGTAGATTTGCAGCCAGTTTCTCTTTTTACTCACTGAACAGGAAAAATGTGAGTAGGAGTAAAATTCAGCAGATATGGCCTTTTCTCTGTTATACTTGTTAGGGAGCATGACAAATTAGTTAACTGCTTCCTCTAATTGTGCTAGTGATGTGTTTGCTAACTGGCATGAACCATGATTGACTAATTTTTGTTTTATGAAAGCCTATTTGCCTTTTCCCACCCTTCTTTGACTAACTAAACCACCAAACCTGTTAAATTGCTGGGCTCATTCTAGAGTACCAGCAAAGCTGCTACCCACTACAAACCAGTCCAGCCATTTTGGGTCACTGTGTGTGACTGCTCCAAGTTTAGTGGGAGCTATTTTTGTACTGGTATCTGTTTATGCACTTTAGCTCTGGTAAACCCACTGAGTCAATCTTGAAAAGGTAAACATTTTCAGGCAAATCTTAAAATTAACGAAATATGCAGGATTTATTGTTTCAAAGCTGTTCACAATGTTGGTTTAAATTTGCCAAATATATTCGCCCAAGAAAGAAAACAGTATTAGACTTGCATCTATACTAGAAAATAACGTGGCACAACAGAAGCAGAACTGAAAAGCAGACTAATTGATGATGAGGACTTGGCATCTGCACTATGTGTTTCAGCAGGTTTTACTCTGGACTAGTCCTAGTCTGATACATGGACTGAATGCCCCACAGTTACTGGAAGGCATCGGGTGCGGTCCTGGAGAACATCTTTCAGTTGGTTTTTTTTCCAAAAGATTTCCTGCTTAAGTTTTGTGAAACCTCTGCCTGATGTGAAGCAAAACACGGTAAGCAGGGATACTTGGAAGATCTACTTCAAAAACACTTTTGAACCAAACTAGATGCATCCTATGACTTGGAAGGCTGCTGGAAGAAGAGTCTAGCTTCATCCAGTAACTGCAAATGAATCATAGAATCATGGAATGGTTTAGGTTGGAAGGGACCTTGAAGATCATCGAGTTCCAACCTGCCTGCCATAGGCAGGGACAGCTCCCACTAGACCAGGTTGCCCAAGGCCACATCCAGCCTGGCCTTGGACACCCCCAGGGATGGGGCCTCAACAACTTCTCTGGGCAACCTGTTCCAGTGCCTTCCCACCCTTAAAGTGAAAAACTTCCTAATGTTTAATCTAAACCTGCCCTCTTCCAGTTTAAAGCCATTCGCCCTCGTCCTGTCACTACATACCCTAGTAAAAAGTCCTTCCCCATCTTTCCTGTAGGCCCCCTTTAGGTACTGGAAGGTGGCAATAAGATCTCCCTGGAGCCTTCTCTTCTCCAGGCTGAACAGCCTCAACTCTCTCAGCCTCTCCTCATAGGAGAGGTGCTCCAGCCCTCGGATCATCCTCGTGGCTCTCCTCTGGACACGCTCCAGCAGGTCCACATCCTTCTTATGTTGGGAACTCGAGCTGGATGCAGTAGTGCAGGTGAGGTCTCATGAGAGTGGAGTAGAGGGGCAGAATCACTTCCTTTGACTTGCTGGCCACACTTCTTTTGATGCAGTTCCAGGATATGGTTGGCCTTCTGGGCTGCAATTGCACATTGCTGGCTCATGTTGAGCTTCTTGTCAATCAGCACGCCCAGGTCCTTCTGCTCAGGGCTTCTC
>NW_009647419.1:530642-556918 GCF_000708025.1 Charadrius vociferus
TGTGGGACGGTGTCAAACGCTTTGCACAAGTCCAGGTAGATGACATCAGTTGCTCTTCCCCTGTCCAGTATTGCTGTAACCCCTTCCTAGAAGGCCACCAAATTTGTCAGGCATGACTTGCCCTTGGTGAAGCCATGCTGGCTGTCACCAATCACCTCCTTGTTTTCTATGTGCCTCAGCAGAGGTTCCAGGAGGATCTGCTCCATGATCTTGCCAGGCACAGAGGTGAGACTGATGGCCTGTAGTTCCCTGGGTTTTCCTTATTTCCCTTTTTGAAAATAGGGGTTATGTTTCCCTTTTCCCAGTCGGCAGGAACCTCACCAGACTGCCACGACTTCTCAAATATGATGGCTAGTGGTTTAGCGACTTCATCTGCTAGTTCCCTCAGGACCCATGGATGTATCTCATCAAATGAAAGCATTCAAGATGTCAATGCCGAAATATAAAATCTTTTTTTTTATTCTGGGTTCCACCCAAACCAGTATGTCTTTTGTCTTCATGAAGACTATATTAAGAAATGTGCCAGAGAGTATTTGGGGGTGATTTTTTTTTAGTTTCTCCTGTTGAATTTTCTGCTTTGTGTAGCCAATTATTTACTGAAGAATGGCACGGTTCTTATTTCCTATCATGTGAGTGTCCCGACATCAAGAAACAGTCATTATCACTGCTCACTTTCTCAGTGACTCTCTCATATGAAGTATTAGAGTTAAAACGAGAGCAACAGCAGTTGGATAGATTCATATGTGAATTCTGTTTTCTTTCGAGTGTTCACCTGACATGAACAGAATGTGGAGTTTTCTTGAGGGTTTGCTGTTGGGAGCTGCTTGACATTGTGTGGTGTACTTAAAAAAATAAGGAAGAGAGCAACTCCCTACTCTGGGTAGAGTTCCTACCTGTCAGGTAGGCTGTGGATCCACGTTCCTCCTGTAAGAGAAGGAGGTGTTGCACATGCTACTGAGACATCTCTGATCTGGAACGCTGACCTTTTTGCTCATAGAAAGGAGTCTGGTTTGTTCTGGGATCTACGGAAGATAATATGTTGAATGAAATGACTATTTGGAGATTCTGCTTGGTAATGGAGTAAACATATATTTATTTAACTGGAAAAATCTGTCAGATTAATGAAATGTATTACAACTCTTTTGAATTCTTGTATTGACCTTACAGGTAAGAGGAATCCCTCTAATGGTGCTGTTACTTGAGATAAATTTGACTGATGACTCTGGACTAGTAAGGCAGAAAAGGACTACCTAGTCCAAGCCATGAGTTTCCAATACCTTTATCCATTTAAAACTTTTTCCCTCAGTATTATTTAAAGATAGCATCTTTGTAAATAACCCCAAACCATAACTGTTCTTCTTTTAACGGGAAAAAGTAAAGATATTAAAATGCTTCATTTTCTATTGAAAAAATAAAGTGATTCTACAGAGGAAATAAAATTACAAGACAGACAGGAATAGTCTGTGTTACATGAATGTGTACGTGGTGCTGTCCTCATAAAATTGTTTGTCTTCTGCTCTCTAGAAATTCTTTTCTGAAAATAAGGAACCTGGTTAACTTTGACTCTTTGGGAGAGTTAACGATTAATACTTTGTTATCACAAGAAGGAATACTTCTGTGGTCAGCTTCTCCAGATAAGGTGATTTGGATTGGCTTTGCTAAAGCATGGCAATATCACAGTAATTTCACATTATTGTAGAGTGCTGCTGGAAGCAGACAGGGAGGGATGGTATCTGGAAACAGAATAAAAGGCGGAAAAAAGAATGTGAAGAGAAAGAATAAGATTCACTTGAGGGAGCTCACATTTGTATCTGGTTTTATGGGGTTGTGAAATTATACTACTTACTGAACAGGATTTGGATTGTGATTGTATTAACTATTGCTGTTATCACTAAAGTTTGGTTTAATGCCTTATGGAAACTTGTACTAGACTTTTCAAAGTTTTAAGTGCTTTTTTGTTCTAGGATATAGAAATGCCTCTTACAAAAACTGAACAAGGGCCAGAAGAAAGGAAATGAACGAAGCTTTAGTAATGCTGGAAGTGGTTGGTATTAGAAGAGAAAACTTGGATTTCAGGAAACAGCTCCTGCAATGAACAGATTGTCTCATTTAAAGAACAGCAGATGTGTTGTGGAGAACTTTTCAAACTTATGATTTTACCCATTTCTTGCCATTGATTTTGTTGTCTTTCTTTGTCTTATTGCCAGTCATATTTGCATAAGAGCAAAGCACATTGTTTAGGTTTCAGTTAGGATTATATTTTCTTGAAGAAACAGTATTACTTTGAGTAACAGTAATGGTTCCCTGTAGCAGTCAATAGGCTACCTGATAGTGGCAAGGGTGATAAGAAAGATATCGTGACTCAGGAGATAAGCAACCTGTGATGACTTACTGCTACTTTTGTAACCTTAGGATCCCACTTTTGGTCAGTCTTGCTGGGTGCAGCACTCAGTCAAACTACCAATAAAAAAAATCCCACTATCTCCTTCTGTTAAATGCAGTGAAACTAAGGTGAAAAGCAATACTTGCTGTCTGAAAGTAGGTCTTGTGTATATGTGAATATCATGAACTGCCAGCTTGAAATGCCAGGTGGTTTTGGGGAGAGAATAGAAAAAAGATGGGACTTTCTGTGGAGTAAATCAGGAAATATGTTTCTGTAAATAAAAATATAATTTTCTTCTAGGGAGATGCAGGTGCCTGGGTTTCATTCTGACCTCCAGAGAAAGAAATGAAGAACTAAAAGGCAAGACAAGGGTTTAAACTACCTCCCAGTTACAGAGATATGGTTGGGATGTCAGTGTGATGGTGTACTGCTTGAAAGGAGTTTTGTATGCCTCCTCTCAAAGGCCTGGGTTCAGTGCTGTTTGAGAATGCTAGTGAATTCTGTGAGCTTGAATCATGTTTGTTTTTGAAAAGGCTGCAGCTACCTGAGCATGCATCTACAGAAGTGAGTCTTCTGCCAGCCCTGCTTGTGGTGCCTTGGTGTGCGTCCTCACCTGGTCGTGGGCTGAACAAGCTGGGTGTCTCTGGGAGGAAGCTCAGCTGCAAACTGGGCACTGGGGAGCCCCCATGGGTGCCAGCGGGCATTCAGGCCCTGGGGCCCTGCTGGAGACCGAGCAGAGCAGCTGGTATGAGGAATCTATCATGTAGATCCACTGTTGTTGGGCTGCTGCTCCTGAAGGGGGACATGACCTCTGTGTGCTGTGGGGCAGCCTTAGGTCAAGTTGTGTGGCGTCGGGAGGCAATCTTGGGGGGGATGGACCTTGATACCTTCTGGGCTGGCGGCTTTCCTCTAAACAACACCATGTTCCTGTGCAGCCAGGCCCTGCCCCAAGCACTTTCTTTACTGTTGTTAATAAAAGCTCTTGCCATGGCCTGGGGGGTTCCACCAACCCTGGCCATGACCCAGGACCCTATCTCAGTCCCTGGATGATGTCAATCCCTTCCCCAGAGCTGTTCTCCAGCCTCCTCCCCAGCCCTGTTCTGCCTGTCCATGTGCCTCGCTGAGCCCATGTCCCAGCCTGGCCCCAGGGTGGTGCCTGATGCCCAGGGCTGGGGCTGCCCTGTTGCCCCCAAGCTGCCCTGCCGCTGTCTGGGGTGGTGAAGATGGGTCCTGGTTCCAGCACGGTGGTCCTGGGGAGCCACCAGCCTGTATGGTGCCATGACAGCTCTTCAGAGTGTGGGGAGTGGTCCTTGGTGGTGTCTGGAGACTGGTGGTTGGTAGGTGGTCCTCAGTGCTGTTAGCCTCCTTCACCAGTCTGGTAAAGAAATAAGACTGGTAAATCATTCACTAGTTACTCTTCTTCTAGTTTGTATGCTTCCTTTTCAGTGTCCAGGCATCTCCAGATTAATGCCTTTTCTCTTTTTGGATTGGTTTCTTTTTTTTTTGGTATCTTTTCGTTGCCTGCTGTCCAAGCATTCATTCCTATTCTCAAACTGTAAGCTAGGTCGTCTTCTCCTAAGAAAGCAACAGAGCATCCCTTTTTGTCCTCCTCCCTTCCCCTCTCTATTTTAACCTTTTTTTATTTTGCGAAGTTCGCTTGCGTGGGACATTTTCTTAAAAGCACAAACTCTGCCACATAGGGAGTCCACACATCTCCTTTGCTGTGCCCGCCACTCAGTAGTTAAGCAGTCTGGAGAACTAAATCACTTTTGATGTGTGCTCGTTGTCAGTTCTTATTTGGTGCACAGTTTATTCAGAGGAATTTAGCTGGGAAAAGCCAGTGGACAAACGGATCACCCCTTTGTTTGAAGGAAAAGTTGGATTAATATAAAAGGGAATGTTTGCCAAAAGTTGCCCTTGAGGTGACAGTGGGTTTAACATTGTGTGCACTGGGATTTGCTGTGCTGACTGTGTTCGTGATAGCATGCAGATGGCTCAGCCGGGGAAAAGCACAAAGTAGCTGTGAAAGCTATAAGCTATTGATTTATACTGTATACTGGTAAATGGCCTTCAGTAGGGTGCTGAAAGGTGTTTCCATGACGCTAACCATAGGCCAGCTCATTGTTGGGGTGCCATTTTTACCTATCCCAGTTATTCACTAGCCAGCATTTATAAAAAATAAAAAGTGTCTATGCTATTTCACTCTTTTAATACCCTGTGACTACGTCTGTCTTGTGGCACATGTTCATTCATATAGACCAGTGCAGCAGTCAGCAGTTTCAACATCCTCACATTCTGCTGTGTGGAGAACTCGCTGGAGTGTGGGAGATCCTGGTTCACTCCACCATTCATATGTGAGAATTTGCAACCAAATGTTGTTCTTTTCCAAGAAAGTGTCACAACATTATGTATCAGGATTATTTTGGAAAGTGCACTCTGCCCTACCTGTTGGTGATGGTGCAGTGGACTAGAGCAATTTGATTATGCGTCTCTGCTCCTGTAAATGTTTCTGTTGCCAACAGGGTATCAGAAGCAGAGATGGAAACCCTTTGACATGATGTTCTTGATGAAGGGCAGAGTCAGAGAGGAAGTTTTGAATAAGCTTCCTCAAAGAAGATCATTTTAGGTTGATCATTTTAGTTTAATCATTTTTCATTTTCCACTTTTTCTTTTGTTAGGTATGTCTGAGAAATCAGGTCCTTGAAAAGCTGTAGTCACCAGTAAAGTACATTTTGGACAAACATCCAGAATGTCTTCTGTCAGAATTAAACTCTCTCCATCTTGAGAGTAGAAGGACCTGGCTAAGGACAGGGTATATACTTGCCAAATACTTTTCAAAGTCATCTTGTCTTCCATGGCTGTCCTATATTCCCGGATTTAGTTCGGACTGGGATTAAAGGGTTCTAGGGATGTATAAAGCAGAATTTTCTTTCTCTGCCTGTCTGACCTCCAGTCAATAAAGCTTCCTTTCAACTTTTTATTAAGTATTGAACCTTCTATTCTTGAGGTATTTATCAAAGTTTTTATTTACCATTAGTCCATTCTGTAATAAAACGTTGTTCTAAATCCTATGCTTACAGTTGTGGACTGTGGCTCACCTGACTTTCACAAACTCTTACAGCGTGCTAGAACACACTTCCAAACATTGCAAAGAGAAAAGACCCTGAATGGAAACAGTTTACATGGGCTTAAATGTTAATATAACATGTAAGAAAGACTCTGGACAGCAGATACGACCTAGAGGATGCAAAATCCTAATGATATAAGAAGAAAAAATATATAATGTGAAAGACACTATAGTTTTCTTATGGCCACTGAATATTGTATAACTACCCTTCCCTTAAAAACAAATGAGTTTCCATGTTCGCATATTTGCCTCAAAAAAAGAGCTGCTTTGGGTTTGACTTTTTAGAAAAAGCTATGTGCATAGTTCCAAGAGGCTTTTCTCTTTCATCAGTGTTGTGTGTTTTGTCTCGACTTTGATAGAGTTTAATTGTCACTTTCTTCCTTTCGTATAAATATGGATGTTTACGTGAACATACATTTTGCCCATTTTTAGGCAGCATTTTCACTTTCTTGATAACAAGATGGCAAGCTGTGATATGTGTGTTCTTCTAGAGGCACAAAGAGTTTATAATGAGTCATTATTATAATTTGTGTGTGTGCCTTTGACTGATGCTATTGTAGCTTTCCAGGCAGATGTCCCACCTGCTGTGTGTTCCTAGTTTCAGTCTGATGAACTGCTAAAGCTACTGGACACTCAACAGTAACTTCGGCATCCCACAATGCATTAGTAATAACTTTTCTTCGAGATGAAGAGGCTTTAACTGCAGCACACAATCAGTAGCCCACACTGGAAGAAACAAATCAGAAAACCACTGTTCCATAAGCACAGAATTGAAAGAGCTGCATAAGTAAAATGACAGACTATTCATTCCAGTTTGGAAAGCATGAATAGGATTTTTGATGAAGTTTAATTTTCTTCAGGCTCTTCAGCCATGGATAAACCATTTAAAATAAAAATAGATGTGTTATGGAGCGCTGTGCTTGTCACTGTTTATTATTTTGAAAAAGCATGGGTCCTCCTCCTCCTCTTTGCTAATGACAAATAATGAGTTGAATCCTGATCTCAATTTCAGCAGTACAGAGTGGGATAATTCCCCTGGCTGCAGGGACTTTGCTTCACATTTATGGCAGAAAATGGTAGGAAGCATTCGGACCAGTGATTTTAACGGCTTGCAAATAACAGAGAGTGTATTCTCTGACACATCACTGAGCTGTAGATTTTTAAATTGTTTGCTGTAATTTCAATAAACCTCCAGTAGATAGACATCTTTTCAATTAAAATGTTTTTACTGACCAATGTCATGCATCACTGTTGTTGCCAAATGAGCCTCCCAGGCATCCCATGCCCTTTGGTACTGACTGAAATCTATTTCACCTTTGAACAGAACGCATCCTTGAATGATTTGTACTGTCTGGTATGCAGTTTAGCTAAACCCACCAAATCTTAGAACTTGCCCATTTCAAGAGATTTAAAAACAACCAAAAAACAACTCCCAAAACCTGCAAACCCCCAGTGCTTTGGAAGAGAACTTTCAACCCGAGAATGAGCTCACATGCCAGTGAGTTGAGTTGACTGGAGAAGTTGTTGAGGAAGGGCAATCCTTTAGTGATGGATATTGAGTCTGATGCCTTGACTCTTGCTGGACACTGTCTTGATTTACAAATGGCTACGTTCACTTCAGTGAGCCTTCTTACAGAGCACTGCCCTAGTCAGATGCATTGATGTTATGAGAATCCCACCTTTTATTAGATAAATGACAAGCTCCTTGGGGAACCTGCAAGTCTGTGTTGAACGTGCTGAAGAGCTGGGTCAGAAGATGGATAGGAACAGAAAAATACAGCCTCCCCTCTTCTTCCTGATTGTTTCTTTTCTTACACAATTATCCTTTGCTGCAATCAAAAGGATGGATGAGAGCATAAGTCAGCACGTTTTGAAAAACATGTTAATGAGCTTGTAGATTACTTTCTCATTTTTTTCTGTACTTCTAGGCATTTTGCAATGTAACACATACAGAGCAGATGAGTTCTTATGAACCTTTGTTACAGCAGACCTGTGTTTTCAGCTAAGGCCTCTGCTTTTTGTTTGCTGTATTTTTTAAAGTGCAAGATCATAGGTAGCTGGAAGAAATTTTTTTGAACACTCATTTCCGAAAGAGCTGATCAAGTGGCCTGGCTGTTAGCGAATGGTTTTGGAAACTGCTTTGTCTTTATACTGGTATTTGGGGAATTACAATATATTGTTTGTTAACCACTGTTGGTTTGCAAGTTTTATTTCTGCTCTGTTACAGAAGTATCTGTATGAGAGAGCATAGGAATATTATGTTACCCCAGTGTGACCAGCGAAAGCCAAGGAAGAATGTACGATCAACCATCAGACTATTTTGTCAACAAGTAATTTAGTAGTCTCGCATAGCCCAAGAAAAGATCGCAGTGAATCAGTACCTTACAGGAGGTGAGGAAGGCAAACAGGAAAAAAGATTACCCACCTCATGCTGCTCATTTATTTGGGGCAATAATTTTGCCGGCCCTAGCTTAGATGGCGTTCACTGGAATAAACGCTTCATTTGTAAGCAGGATCCTGTTTTAAAGGAAATTGCAGAAAATTTTGAAAGCTTGGAGATGTATTTATTTGTTTTTCATGCCAGTGTGCCAGATAAAAGGCAAGTGACACACTGCTTAATGTGGAAAGAAAATAAAAATACCAACCAAATAAACATTCACAAAACTCACAGCAGGAATACACGATTCAACCACAGAGTTGTACTTAACCATATGAGTTGTACTTAATAGCATGAGGCTGTGGCCTAAACTGATGTCTTTTAATGTCAGTGGAAAGAATTCCAGGAAAGAGCCAGTGGGTTTCTCATCAACTTTTTCTTTACAGACAGTTTATTTCAGTGGCACCACTTAACAAATTCTCAATTCATGTCTGCAAGTACACAAGACTAAAGTTGGCTGTTCTCTTGATCTGTTTCAGCAGACACAGAGCCCAAACAGGACTTCCCACCACGTTATACTCTGAAGCATCAGCTATTTGAATGTCCCTTTTTCAAGTGAGTAGTTCCTTTTGACCCTGAGGTTGTCCGCTCAGCTGTAAAGTGATTCAAAGTGTAGTCAGTACTTTCAGAGTGTTATGAATGCTGGAGATATTAAATATGTTCCTGTGGTTTATGGGCTAGGGGTTTTGTTGTAGCTGTCTTTATGGTTAGTCTGCCCATGGTCCCAAGGCTTTCAGAGTAGTTTATAACTTTGGTGCAATGTCCTGAATGAAACTGTCTGGGAAGTGAAAATAGCCAACTTTTTGAGGTGGATTTTTTCCACTTAAATGATGACAGTACTAAAGTGAAGCTACTGCATCACTTATTAGCCATGATTAAATATTATCCATCACGTTCAAATGGTAATGTCTTTTGTCTCCTTCTCCTCAGTGAAGCTTGACAATTCTTGTAAACTGGTATAATAATATTGTTATTCCATCATTAATATTTAAGAGTGTAAGTGAGAAATCAACACTTTATGGACCGTCCACAACCTCTCTGGATTTTGTATTAGAGACTTTAAATTGTTCACTTGCAAAGTTTACGTGTTTTCAGACTGACCATAGTAAATAGATGAAGAACATTATGGAACACATTTGCTTTGTGCTTCTTCTAGGGTGAGTGAAATGCACTAGGTCAACTGGTCTTGTAAACAGAAATACCCTAGGATGAATGACCAGACCTCAGGATTTAATACCTTACTTTTGTTGCTTATATCAACCTAGCAATATTGTATTATTTGCTTTGTATCTAAAATGGATTATTCAAAATAGTGGAACTTGTATTTAAGAGTAAAATTAGATTAGTTTTTGATTTTCTGATATTTGATCTGCATGGGAGAGAAACTGTGCTTTGCCTTGCTTTGAAGAACCTTAAGGAAAAGGGGTGCTGCATATGTATCCAAGGGAGAAATGAAAAGAAAAGGCAGTGCCTTTTCAGCTGCCTCCCCGTGGACCTTGGGAAGGGCTTTTTTGTCTTGCCTGCTTCCCCCCTCCCTTCTCTCTTCCCACTGCCCACAGCAAAGGAAGTTGGGCAGTAGAAGAAGGGAGGAAAATTGCTGAGATTTGATGCTTGTGGGATATGGAAAGGAGAACCAGCTCATGTGAGAACCAAGGCAGCCCTGAGGCAACTAGTGGGTGATGCAGGGCAGCAAGACAGCCCTGGGAAAAATGACATTTGTAAGTGCTGTTGCTTTTCATTTTGTTGCAGTGCAGGGATTGTTGTCCAAAGCTTCGCACCGTTGCTCAGGTTATCTTGTATAATTGGTCACTTGTGTTTTTTTAAATTGGGGCAGAGGAGAGAATTAGGGTCTGTGTGCACTGCGGTAACAGGAGAAGGCAAAAGAGGAGGAACATGTGCAAAACTGTATTTTAAGAATGAGTGCTGTCAATAATGCAACTTCCAAAAAAATGTTGGCATGTAGGTATATCAGAGTTGAAAGGTAAATGTTTTGTGGCTCTGTCAATGGGCTAGGTGTAAACCTCCTCCATTGGCATTTAGGGTTTGCTCTTCAATACTGCTCTGCACTGCAGGAAAGAATCGAGAAGTGTGTATAGTATGGATTCCTCTATTCAATTACTTTTAAAAGGAATCTATAAAATAAAAAGACATACCCTTATTGTCATGAAAGGGCTTTTCATATTAATTTTGTGTTCTTGAACAGATATGTTATCTATAGATTGCTGAAGCACCAGACAATTCTTCGATACTATTATCCTCTCATTGCTAAGGAATAGCAATATATTTATTAAATTTGCAAGACATCCTGCTACTCTGTCTTCTGTTTGTTTTTTTTTTTTCATTTGTTTGTTTGGTACATGTTTTTTTGTTGTTGTTTGTTTTGTTTTTTTTTGGGGAGGCGTGGTGTGTGTGTGTGTTGTGTGTGGGATGGGTTTTTTTGTCTATTTTTTGTTTTCCAGCAGGAAACTTTTTGTTTTCTAGGAGGAAATTTTTTGTTTTAAAGGAGGGTGAAATCAGGGCCCTGACTAGCTTCTCTAAAAATTTCTCATTCTGTATTAGTATCAGACTAAACCTGTCTAAGTTAGATTTCAGACTAATATTTATATAAGGTGACTATCTACAGCAGATATGATTCTATAGCGATAACTAGAATGTGCCTTCCTGTGCTGTGATGTAATTCAATAGGAGACAAACTGGATGAGTGCTGTAAATAGTACACAGAAAGAAAAATTGAAAGGTCAGACTGTGGAATAGATCTTTGAGTTCTCTAGCTCTGATCCAGCTTACGTACCTGCAAACATTTTTTGGGGGAACAAAACTACTCTGTTTTTAACTTCCTCTTTTTCCATAGTGATCACAAATAAAATCTCATTCTTCCAGCCTTCATGGGTTAGGTTTAACTTCTTTTAGAGCCCATTTATTCTGCTTGCAGTGTTGCCTAGCACATTCAGGTAAATGCAAGAATACTGCTTGTGTCTGGGGTGTTGACACGCAGTTACAGAGGTTTCTGTTGTGCCAGGCCTGGGACACTGAGGTGCTCTCACACCTGGCAGAATATTTTGCCAGTGCCATGAGCATACTGGTTCACTGTAGGGAACAGATGTTTTTATAGTCTAAGCTTACTTACTCTGGGTTTAAAAAAAATAAAATTAGTGATAATTGTTTTAACAGTTTAAAATACAAAGGGCTTAGTTAAGTATGGGAAAACCTTCCAAACAGTGAGTATAGATCTAAGTATCGATTAAGTTTTTAGATAGCTATATTGCAAAAAAGATGGCTCTGGAATCTCTCCAAAGAGCTTATAAATGAACAAAATTACCAAAAATGAAACCCAGAGCAGAAAGCAGAAAAACTTGCTATTCTGAGATAAAAATTCTTGAGCTTTTTAAAAATTCTGCCATATAAGCATGTAAATCTTATAAAATTTCAGTATCCTTTCAATTTGACTTAGGATCTACACAAACACTGAACAGAATCCTCCCCATGAGTTGCTGTATGGTCTTTGATCAGCAAGATTATATTAATTTCCTTATAACTCTTGCAGTGTTTTACAGTAGAACATGCCAGGGGCTGGATATGTAAGTGGGCATAGATTTTGCTTTTCTAAAGGAGGTGATACTGATAGTACTCATTCTACCCTCTCTCCTCATATCTGCTTAAAGGTAAACAGTGAAGACTCCAAGATGTCCAAAGGGCAGCAGTGATTTGTTAGACCATATAACATTTGGATAAATAATCATAGTACTGTTTGCACTTCAATTAGAGTAACAGCTGAACTTGCAAATCATGTTTCTGGAGGGTGTTTTTGGAAAACTAACTAATTGGCAGTTGTCTAAAGTAAATTGCTTGATATTGGTCAATGGTAAATTGTGATCATGTTAATTTAATTGCAGTTCTGTCAATGGTATAATTAACGCTGCTATCAAAGCAGTGAATCAGTTCATTGGAAAAAGGCAGCACTATGATATTAAATTCCCAGTTGCCATGACACAGAATGCGATTCTGCATAATAATAATGTTGGCTCTGCTTACTGCAAACAAGAGCCATTGTTTTCCCTGGAAATAGTGGTAACTGGATGCAACGGTGTTCTACATTATTACAAGTAATGCAAGCAAATTGCCCCAGAAAGACTTCTGTCACTCTAAGAAAGTTATCTTCCTAGCTGTCTGGGAAAAGATGTGACCAGGAGCTGTGTTTTATTGTCTATTATGATTGACAGAGATACTGCTGTGGACATCGCCTGGAAATGATGGAGTTTTGCTGCACACAGGAACAGATGCTGGGACAGGACTCAGAAAATCCCTTTATTATCTCTTTTCCATATTTTTATTTTCTATTCTCACTTTTGGGAGTCTTTTATAGGGGCTAGTAGAATGTGGATTCTGTCCCACATGCATCAGCTTTTCTTCAGGTGACTTCCTTAGGCATGAAGTGGCCCTCTTCTTTCCTTTTACCCTCAACACATGATAATGCCTGTGTGCCTTTACGAAAGGCATGTCTCATCATCACCTGAACCTAGGGGCCTTTGACATTACTGGTTTGGTTTTGTTCTGGTTGAGAGGAAATAGAACTGTGTGTTTTTATTTTCCTGGCAGTTTGGTTGAACAGTGGTAGAGCAGCATTATTGAGAAAAACTGCCTTAAGGGACAGTCTGTGGCACCTCCTGGGTTCACTGTGTCCTGCTAGAGCAGCAAAAAGCTGCCATAAAGATTGGTGAAGAAGGCAACTTATACATTTTTTTGTGTCTTTAAGGTATACTGCAGTGAGCTGTAGGTGTTGAGGAGAGTTGGGAAGAGAAGGTTATTGCTCTATCACTGGTGCATTCTGGTAATCTCCACCTGCCAGACTGTCATGCTGGAATTTATTGTGGCTGATGCAATTTAGAACAGCCTAGTGAATCTGTAGGCAGCTCCTTAAGACTTGTTGGGTACCCATCTCATCTGCAAATGTCAGGAAGCTGTGGAAGCTGTTTCCCAGAGCCGCTCCACTTGCCCTTTTTTTTTTTTTTTTTTCCATATCCAAGGACTGAAATTTGAGAGGAAGACTCTTACCATAGAGCCAAGCTATGCTGTTGAATGATTACAACTATTTGTTATAATGGACTCACCTACTCATTGTCCCTCCCCCTCCAGTTGCTTTGTATTGGTTCTGATAATAAGCACTTAAAAGTGAACTAAGGTGTTGTAGGAGGCAGGACTGTTAGCCTCTTATTCTTAGACGTGATGTCCTGTCTGTTCTTTCCACATCCAGAAAGCACTCACAGGCAGACATATGTAAGAGCTTAGGGTTAATTAAGATTTTCTAAATTTGCCTTTTTTTTTTTTTTTTCATTCTAACGTTTTCTCAATTCTGTTTGTAATGTGATGAAATAAAATGAGATATATCTAAAAATAAATTCCCTTCTCCAACATCTGGTATGCTGCAGTGAATAGGCTGACATTGTAAAAGCAATGCAAGAAGCTGTTGTCAGGTGCTTTTAAAGGCCGGTTTCAAAGCTGGCTGCAAACCTACTTGAGCAGTTTTCCAGTGGTCCCAGGTAGAAAACATTAGTAGATATTGCAGATTTTCTTCTAATTACTAGATGTTCTCAAAGTATCTTAAACAAGTATGTTTGAAAAATAATAAATTAGTGCTAATAAAGTGCAGAGAAAAACTTAATAGCTGTAACTTGTATTTCAGCTTTATTTTCTAAGAAGGTTAAAGATTTGCAAAGCAAAGCTAACACAAAAAAACAGAGGTGTTTTTTTCTTTTTTTGCTTTTAGGTTTTTGTGGATTTTTGTGGTGCTTTTTTTTTTTTTTAACTGATCAAAACAGACAACCTGATTTAATATTGCAAGGAAGAAAAAAATATTCTGGGAAAATGGTCATATTTGAAACTTAAAGATATAAAAATACGATATATAATATTTTCCTTTTATACGCTGTATGCCATGAATTCATTTGAAGAAGTGATCACTGAAGGAGACTTGCACTTTTATAAACTGAAGAGGTAGTATTTCCTATTTGAAATGCTAAATGGAAGTCTGAGCAGACGTTGATACTCATGATTTGAAACAAAATTGAGTTTGGAAAACACTGCTATCATCTAGTTAAAACTGTAACAGCATAGAAACTGGATTGGCTTTGGTAAGAGTGCTCATACTTGACAAATACGGCTATACAAAGGTATTTGAGGAAGAGGGGAGTGCATTTGTACTGGTACGGGTTCTTATAATCAACTTTTATACCAATATAAATCTCAGGAAAAATATGAACATTTGTGTTTCCTTTAAAACATAATTAGAGCAACTGCATTTCTTAATAAGAAGTATTCATTTTGATGTCTTTCCTAAACAAATTCTTAATTCACACAAAAGAAACACTGTTGATGGGAAAAAAAGGAAGCTGCTTTGGAGTATTTTAATACAAATGGTAACAGTTAAGAGCATTTTGAGAGTCAAGAGTGAACTGAAGATCAATAAATCAGCACAGATTTTGCATGTAGTAGCTTTATAATTGCAAGCAGCATGATTTAAATAACTGAAAGATTTCTCATCTCTAGAAAGACTTTTACATTAACTTGCTTTCACATCCCTCTTATCTCCCTCTTTCCCCTTCCAAACAATTAGATGTTAATTTAGTTTATCTTTAAATTGTCTCTCAATTGCATGTTGTGCATTTGTACAAAGTACACTGTTTTCTATCACTGTCTGTTGCCATGCTCTTTATGTATCTGTCTATCTATAAGCTGCTAAATGTCTGTGGGAATTTCTACCAGTAGGAAATTTTCAATCTCACATGGTTTGCTATTAACAATTGAGCGTATGGGGGCTTATAATTCTTTTACTGAATGTCGTTTAGGTAATTGCAGCTAGTTTTTTAGCCAAATTATTAATTTTTAGTCTACTAAGTTCACAGATAATAAGTGACAAAGCATTCTTTGTTTTAATTTTTGGTGATTTTTGCATAGCTCTTGTGCTAAGAAAAAGATTAAGACATCTCATCTGTTCATTGCTCGTTATATCTTTTCCTTTCTAGTCTTTTCTGTGTTTTTCTTGCAAATAAATTCCTTCTGCATAGTTCTAAAAATCAGACAACCCCCTTCTTTTCAATGTTTTTGCTTCTGCTATGTACTTTTGAAGTAGGATGTTTAGAGAGAAGCATCAGATCCAGAGTAGGATGCCTGGATAATAGGATTTATTCGAACTGAAGAAAATGTTAATGAGGGAGTCAAGCTGCACCTGCATACAGCGCACATGATACCAATTCACAGAAGCAATAAAATGGAAATTAAGATTCATATCTCTAAAATTCATAATCTCCGTCTCCCTAACTACACATATATGCTTCACCATTCCTACCATTACAGCTACTGCACCCTAGAAACCATGTGTTGCACTTTGGATGACTTTGAATTTCACGTTGTGGGAAAAGAAGCTTGGAATATTCAGGGAAAGCTAAAACATTTCCCGTGGTTGAGAAAACGCTTGTAAGGACTGCAGATGCATAAAGTGTATTCTGATGTGTAATAGGAAGTGGTTGGAAATCTTTTTGGGATGATCTTAAGTTTTCACAGCTCGTAAATATTTTACAATTCAGCTGCAAAAAGCTGAGCACTCTAAGAAGATCTCTGCAGTCTGCACTTCAAGTGATGAGATAGTAATAGTCCTTTCAGAAAGAAATGGGTATCTTCCAGGTAACAACATTTGTGTTGGTGTCTATGTCGGGGGGGGAAGAGACGAGGACTCACAGTCATTAGCCTGACATCCCTATGAACTATTATATCCATAGTGAACTTTGTGATCTGTCTATTCTATATGAGCGATGTGAATTTACTACTTGTGATACTGTAAATTACAAATCTCAGTTTATAATTTGTCAACTTTCTTCTGACATTCAACAGCAATAGTGTCACTGACTGGGGTATCTTTTTGCACATTAGCTCACTGTTTCATGACAAGCACCTCATAATAAAAAATAAAGAAGTGCAAATCTCCAAAATCTCCACTTCAGCATATAGTTTAGATCAATATCAGATTGCTATAGCATTTTCTGTTTGTGGTTGTTTTTTTTTTCTTTTTTTTTTTTTTCTGAAACTCAGAATTATTCTAGATTTATGTTATATTTGAGTGTAAAATAACATTAGTGTGCTTTGATGGCACTCTGATCTAACATAAATATCTGACCAAGCTGTAGGCCAGGAGGGGTTGAAGCCAATATTCTGCTATATGCCACACACTGAAAACATACCTACCTTAGCTTAAACAACTCTATTATCTCTTTTTTTTTTTTTCCAAATCCATAACTATTGCTTATTTTTAGAGAGAATGTTGGACTTTTATATAGCTACATTCTGTCCATTCGATTCTCAAATATAGCATTTGCATTAAATTTTTTGTTAAAGTAATCATACATACACACACCAGGAAAGAGTTATGTGTTATATAACAGCTTTTGAACGTCTTTCCCAAAAGATGCTTTCTTTCCTAGACACTGCATCAGATTTCTTTCTGATCTTTTTAGTGGAGACTGAGTCTGATTTCATTCAAAGCAACCAAAACACATCTAAGAGTGTTGGGAAATAGGTCTGAAATAAAATGCATGTTGTTGTCATGACAACTAAAATGCTAAGAAGGATGCAGAGAATGATTATTAAATAAGATGTTGCATCAAGTTGTTATGGCAACTATTCAGTAATATGAAAAAGGTAACTCTTTTCAGAACAATACTGTGTGAAAAGTTTTCCTCGTTATGGTATTTTTACTATGACATGTCTTGATAAAGGGGAAAAAAGAGGAGTGGAGAACTCTGTACAAAAGGAGGTCAGGATTCAGTAATCTACCTCAGTGTATTTACCCTTAAGTACTATAATGTTCCATGGAGAGTATCTCTGCTTGGTTTCCAGTCCTGTCAGAGATGGATCAGAACACAGAAAACACTAGAATGTATCTCGGCTCTCTTTCCCCACATTTTAGTCCTATAATTCAAGGCCACATTTCACGAAGTGATAAGCCTTCATGGTCCTCATTTATCCCCAATGGGGTACATGAAGCCACAGCAGCATTTAAGAATGGGCTGTGAAACCCTGACACAAAAAATGGGATAGGGAAAAGGTTAATGCTTAAAAAGTAGTATTAAGAGGTTTCGGTTTTATGAAAGAGTTTATTTTTCAACACACAGGATGACTTCCTTGTTTGTTTAGCTTAGGACTCCCCAGTAATTGAGTATTTGCTAATAAAATCATTAAATGGATTGTATAAACGTACTTTGGAAGCCAGGAAGCCTCTTAAGCAGCAACTGCAGTGGAAGAGAGTATCTGGGCTCTGTGCCACAGCTCGTGGTATGAGCAGTCCTAAAAGCTGCCTTGCCCAGCACAAAAGAAATGAGGTATCATGCTCAGGGAAGCCAAAATATCTCCTGTGCTGTTTTCCCTGGTGTGTGGTGCACAGCTGGCTCCGTCCTACAAGTCACTGTGGTTTATTCTTCCTGGTTATCAGCCCTGTTGTGGGCGACTATTGCAGGGAGACAGGGAGGCTTTCTTTCCCAGGAGTGCTCCCTTCCTGCAGCGCAGGAAAGAGGAATGAGCAGGGATTGTATGGAAAGCCATGGTCAGAGATACCATTGCAGATGCACACGAGAGTGAATGGGCTTTGTGCGTAAGAGCTGGCCACTTCCTCGGCCCCTCAGGTTCTGCCGCAGCAGGAGGTGAGGCAAAGCAGATCGATATTTTTATCCAAGAAGTTTCTCTCCATGAAAAAGTATTTTTCCAGTTAAATATTTTTTTGGTATCTTATGGCATGAAAATTAACTGCCGTATGTGGAGATTTTGTCTTTTTTTTTTTTTTTTTAAAGTATGATTTTAAACTAACACAAAGCTAAACTATTGCAACTCTAAACTAAAGAATGTTGGCATGGATGTTCTGTTGCAGTGCCCTCTGACACTTAAAGTTCACTTCCACTTAGAGTCTCCTTCCTCTTTAAGGGTTGAGCTCCCAAGCTAGACTTAGTTTTGTGAATACTTTCGATGACAGTTCTCTTCTGTAACACTGGTCCTCTTGGTATCAGTTGGAAGGATATAATGCACCCAGAAGTGAAGCAGAATTTGAGCTTGTGGTACTAGAAGAACTACAAGTAGTGGAAGATACAGTGAGCTTTTAGCAGAAACTGTGACTGCAGGCATGCATATTTTAATCTTCACATTATTTTCTACTGTGTTTGTACCAGAGGTATGGACTGAGTTGACTTTACTGATAGAGTTGGAAAAAAAGTGTTCTGGCAAAAGTTGGCTTCCAGCCTGGGGGTTGGATATGGGGTGGTGGTGGTGAGGAACCATGTGAAGTAGGACAGAGGAAAGAAGCTGATGTGTAAATAAACTGCAGCTTTTTTCTCTCACATTGGGGCTGTAAAATCAAATCCAGCAGAGCTCTTCCAAGCAGAGTCTTGTTAAAGAGCTCTGAACTCCTTTACCCAGCTTCTGCAGCCTCAGCTGTTCTTATTACTACAAGTTCTTGTTTTATCTCACAAGGCTAAATTAAACAGTTTTTCTAGCCCAGAGAAAATTAATTTGAATCACTTCCCTGCCTCTAATAGACTGTCCCACTGGCATAAACAGAGGTCCTGAAAGCATGAAGAGATATCCAAGCCACCTGTGCACAGCAGGCCCTTTTCCCATGTGGCTAGTAATAGCTAATGAAAAGAATGTGGATTCACCACTAATTGAATTAATATATTTCTCTGAGGGAAGGACCAATTACATACTTCTGTATAGTATCTATAGCTTGGCTAATTCTCAAGGCACAGCTTAACACCACCAATAAAACTGGCCAGTTACTGCTATTCTTCTGATTTCTTATTCATGGATAAAAACAGGTGGTAAGAGTGTCACATCCAACACCACTTGCTCTGAGTGTGTGTGTCATCAGTTGGTGGTGTTACTTCACCATGCTCTCTGCTCTCAGGGGGATGTGGAGACTACTGTAATCCTGCTGATTACCGGGGCAGTTTGGAAATACAAATGTGAGTGCTGAGTGCTCTGAAGAGTAAGTCAGAATGCAAAGGATAAAATCTGTTTAAATAAACGTGGAAAAGGAAGATGTGTACTAGGGAAAGCTTGTGAGAAGAAGAAAGAATAATACATGTAAGAACAGTCCAGATGGAGATTTGTGTCTAATTGCTAGACTCTCTTTTACTAAGTGGTTCAACAAAGTTGCCAACAAGACATCTGATTAAGAAAAAGCATCTAGATTGTATTCTTCTGAATATCTTTCTCCCTTTTCCTCCTCCGACTGAAAAAAGAGTCCTGGAGGAGTGCTGGGCTCAGGCCACATGTTAGCTTTGGTCTTTTCTGCCCTTTGCAAAGTACGATCTGTTTATACTTTCATTAGCTGTGCCTCCGTTCCTGAGTGCCTGTTCCCATGCAAGATTCTTTACAGTGATAAGAAGTTGCGGGTGCAAACCTTCCTCCATTGTGTGAGTGTGGCGAGAGCTTTTTCCTAGAACATCCAACTTCTTGGCTTTTCTGTGATACTTTGCACAATGCCTTCCTTCTGAACAGAATGCATTTGAGAATTATCACTGAATGTTTAATATCTTTCTAGATTTTTTTTTTTAATCCTATAGGAACAGACTAGGTGGATTTCCTGGCTTTGATAAAACCTACACAGCCAACCCCAGCCTCTTGATAAGCTGCTAGCAGCCACTCTAGGTGAATGCACAAGGCATCTCTACTGGGAACTGATCCCGCTTTGTCACTCCTAGAAAGAAACACCAAATAGATTTTTGGAACGCTAAAGCTTCAAGACATTCTAGGGCACAATATGCCCAGTTTTCTTATCTTTTTAATAAAGAGAGATCTATAAAGTACAGTGCTTATGTTTCAGTCTGAGGGAAAAGAGCAAGGATGTGGTGAGGAAAACAAAAAGTGGAAGCTGAGAGAGGCAGTGAGCTAAAAACTCAAGCGCTTCTTCCTACAGTAGCTTCATTGTGTCTCCTAACTACCGCAATCAGGAATGTATCCTGGTTTCTGCAAGCACCTGGGGCAGTCACTGGATGTAAAGAAGGATGTAGGGGAAAGGAAAATTTATTTTTGCATTTTGATGACTTGAAAGTTTTCTTCATGTTCATTTTATTTTGATGCAGAAAGGTGCATCTGGTGAACTGCTCACTGAAGCACAGCAGAAAAATGAGTACTGCAGGAATCTGAGGGGATGCTGCAGAGTTTTGGTGCAGTGATTTGCAAAATAGATGGGACACTGGAAATAAATTTTTGGTCTAGCTGGAATTCTGATATCTCCACGGTATGGTAATGCAGTTTGTTCATAGCCTTATAAAAAAGACCATTGCTAATACGTGGATTTATTTGATCATGACTCATCTAGACAGATGAGTCAAGGGACAGCAGCAGGGAAGTGTCAGCTGTTCTCATTCCTCTGAATAGCTTCACTTTCAGGTTGCTGAAAAGGTGTTTGATTGCAGCTGGTTATTTTTCCTCTTGGATTCTTTAATGATGCTGGTTTTGCTTCAATTGGGGTTGGCAACAATAGTCCTTTAAAAGTTTTTTCTGTTTTTCTCTGACTGCTTCTTACTATATAGGGTTTGATAAAGCAGCAAATAGTGGGGGCAGGGATGAGGTTCTTTTGGGGCATTTTTTGTTTGTTTTGAAATGTTTGTATTCACTGTACAGTCACTCCATTGCATTGTAATTTTTCTGAAGGCTTTATTTTATCTCTCCTCACAGGAACAATGCGAAAAAAGCCCAGTCTCAGGGAATAATCGGAGGCAATGGTTATTAAAGTAACCAATAAAAATTGCAAAAATTATTCTTTTTCTCTTGTTAAAAATTAATCTATTGATTCTTGACCTGTATTTCTATAAAGATCACCTAGGGTACAACAGTGTTTCCTTTCTGGGTTCTTCTGTAGCCTGATAAAAGATCCGTCCTTGTCATTTCCTTTAAAACAACTGTACTTTTGTGTATTCTGCTAGGGCCACTGTCCCATGGCATGAAGGCACAGAATGAGGACTTGGCTATGTCTGCAGCGTGGCATTAACTGCTTATAAAATCAGGTAGCTTTGACCTAACTGATCTGGGTACCAAAAAGTAGTCTAGATGTGACATCCTATAGCTCAGCATGGGATCTCTTATGCTCTCTTCTGAAGTTGCGTACTACATGTGAACTTCCTGTCTGTGGTTGCTTTGTATCTCAAACCACAGTAGAGAGACAAAAATGTGATGGCAGTGCTTGTTGCCTAATGTGGCAATATTAGGCAATGCCCTAATATCAATATGAAGTGACTGGGACTTCAAAACAAGATGCATTATGGTCTATGCGCTAAAGAGCAAATGTGAGAATAACAATTCAGTTTATCTCCTTTAATATGAAATTGCCTTTCCATTTTTTCCCATTTTTTAAAGTTGTGCAACAAGAATAACTCAGCATCTAA
The DNA here is from genome assembly GCF_000708025.1 of Charadrius vociferus. NCBI lineage: Eukaryota > Metazoa > Chordata > Aves > Charadriiformes > Charadriidae > Charadrius > Charadrius vociferus. The sequence continues at coordinate 552,014 of NW_009647419.1, forward strand.
CTGTCAGCATAAATTGTCATCCCATTTGGAGACCTTGTGCTAATTCTGTTGTCTCTTAAAAGAATCTTAGGGTTATGCGAGGAAGAGAAATCTTAATTGGCGAATTTCTGGTGAGAGAAGCCTAGATACGATGATAGACTTTTCTGTCTTCTGTCTGGAAAGCAATGTTAAGTAATCATTAGTGTATTACTCTTGCTGTCCTCAAAAAAAAATAATATCTATTTCAATTCCATGTTAATATTACTTACGCTTTCATAAAATGTGTTTAAAAACAGATGTGTTAAACTGGGACACTAAGCAGTGACAATGGTAAATCTTGGAGCAACTCAAAGGTGGCAAAGGTAATGTATTGAATATCACACTGGTCAGAATAAAGAGAAGCAAGTTCTCTTCCATCCTGGTACTGATCTACTTTGTGATATGGTACAGATTATGTCTATCTGAGGCTTGAATTTCTGATCTGTACAGTGGGCATAACTGTGCTTTTCTGTCTTGTAAACCACTGCAAGACTTGAACTGTATTCAAAACTATTTTTTCACATATGCTAAAAAGAATAGAAGTCCAGAACCGACCACTTTCTGGTGAATTAACACTTTGTCCAAACTGGCTTTGCAAGGTCTCGGAGATGTTGTAGTGTACTGTCTTGCCATCTGGGTTTTCACATTTTGGTACGTGTAGCAAATGAAGAAGGTGAACAGGCAGCAGCTAGTATTAAGTTTGAAGAAATTAGCATTTCAATAGTCTTCTTTCACTGACACAGGTTAAAATATTCAATATGAACTTGCTATTATTGGACTTCAAGTACCAAACATATTGTGGCTCAGGAAAAAGCCTCGGCACTAAGAAAGGTAGAGGTGTCTCAAAGAAAAGCTGTGTGCTTGTATGCATTCATACCCACACATAGACAACGTTTATTTTGAGCTGCTGTTAGGGTATTTCTAAGGAATTCAAAATGTCAAATGCCTGATTTTTAAATGTCAGGACTTGTGCAGCTCCCTAGGGCAGCACCTCTGAAAATGCTATTAAGGATAATAGAGGACAAAGATTAGCATAATCAGAATTTTTACTGCAAATTCTTAGTGACAAATTTTGACAAGACTAGTTCGATTACATGCAAAGGGACTAAGGAGCGTAAGCTGCCATAAAAGACTTCTGCAATTTGTATTCTATTGGTTATTTTTTCATTTTTACCTAACTTAACAATAATATCTATGTTAAACCTAACTTAACTGTCAAGTAAATCTTAAATGGGCTGATAGGGTGAAATTGTATCCCTTTGCAATATCCCAGAAGGCTAAAAGAACATTGCTTCTAACACTGTCATGCTGTGAAGACAACTTTCAAAAGCCCTGTCTCTATGGAGTATCAGTCTTTTGTATTACTAATTTACGTATGACTTTTGGCTGAAGTAAAGAGCTTTGCTACTACAGCATCTGATTTTAGCTCAGAGTGAGCAGTGAAGAGGAGACTCATTAGACCTTCACAAGATACTCTGAGTCTGTACATACACAGTTTAGTGTAGGCTGCTGTGCTCAAGAAGCTTGGTACAGGTCCAGGGCACAGTCTTGGTTTCTGAAACGGCGTAAAAAATTCTCACTGTGGAGGGAGAATCTTAAAGAAACCTTTCTGGATTCGGTAACCGATCCGTGCATAACAAGCTTTTCCTGTGCGCGTGGCATGCTGATACCTGTAGTCCTTTGAATAAAGGCTGTAGATTTTTTTTTTTTTGGCTAAGTCTCAATCTCAGGACTGCAGCGTTCTTACGTGCAGACACCTGGCTGAAGGTTAGCCACCCAATCCTGAAGTGTTGGATAGAGAACACAAGCACTCTCCCTGTTGTTAGGCTTTGTAATGCCTGTTAGAAATACGTAATGTACATACTATAATCACAGAAAAAACTAATAATTCAACATGAAACTTTCTTAGGTGTATGCTAAAGTTGCAGAAACATGGCTCTTGTACTGAGGCCTTATATTTAAGTATATAATATCAGCAACACATCCAGAAATGGTGTAGCTAACTGTAGGAGAATTGTTAGGAGTTTTTAATGAAAGCTTATTTATAGTATTAAAAAAATTATTCACTTTAGTCCATTTATAAAGTTTCCTGGATGCAGTAAATTTTTATTTTATTATCAAACTGTAGACTATTCTCTTTGAAAGTGGCCTGGAAACTATAAGCACCTACCTAGCTGTTTTTTGTATGGGAACCCCAAGGTTCAACTTTAACTTTTTAATACTTTCTAAGATTTGTAAGGAATGTCTCACCTATTACAGTTGGAGTACCTTCAGAAAACTTCTGTTGAACAGCTGTTATACAGTATCTGTTCTGGGACTTTTCCCCAGAGATGTCCCCAGTTTGTTCCCAGTTTTTTTGGCACTGGTTGACATATTTAGCATATGGTACTGTGGAGTGTGTGCTTTCATAAAATGCAGGAATATCTTCCTTGCTACTTTTATCTTCTTTTCTAGCTGGAAAATGACATGGCTAATTTGCTACTGAATAAAAACATGGTTTCGGGCTAGAGAGCTGTGGTTTTTCAATTTGGGACATAGCTGCTCATGTCTAGCTCTGGGGGAGCTTGCTGTATGGGCCTCTTGCCTTGCTTGAAAAGCAAAAATGAATGAGGTCCATAAAACTTTGTCTTAAGCTTCAACCTGACTTATCTCCCCTTTCATCCTTTCTCTTTCTTCCTTTTCCTCTCCTCTGCTGTAGTTTTATTTTTCCAGTTTCCTCCAAAATATTGCTTTACACAGTTTTTTCCTTACAGGCCAGAAGTCAGGAGGAAGGACACACATCTGTGTGTATAGCTGGTCAGTGGGCTATATCTCAAAGGGTTGTAAGTAACTTGACCTTAGAAAATCAAGACCTTGCCTGTCAAGCAGTTTGTAAAGAAGTAAAATTCCAAGCACTTATAAGTAAGGTTGCAAGCCCCATGGAAATTGGATAAAGACTGTGGTTGGTTGTATAAACTTTGAGACCTGATACAGAAAAGGCCTGTTTCTGTTGAAGGGAAATAGGCAAATCAACTGAGTTCTTGAGGAAAGACCGCAGATAGCCTATCTAGGTGCTCTCTGATTAAGTGGCATTAGGAGGCTGTAGCTGGCGTCTCCCATGAGTCATCACATCCTTTGATTCCTCAGCGTGGACATGACTAGCTACCTAAGGTAATCAATTGTATGAGGAAATGTAGTTTTTCCCACTTTCACTGATGAAAAGGAGATCAGGTCTTCTGGTCTAGCATGGTCAACCTTCCCACACATTCAAGCAACATCTCATGAGATTCTGCTCTAAAACTGTAGTAAGTCAGATGCTGCAACACCTGCTCACAGGTATAGAAATAGTTGGTCTGATATTCTTAAAGCTTTTCTTGAACTAAAGACATGTACAGTCCTTTCCAAACATGTATCTATTCAGGAGAGTGTTTGTTAGCACACAGGAAGCATTAACCTGTCTCTGATTTTTCTAGAAGGTCTCTGGAGAGCCTAGCTCAAAGGGTCACCAAGGGATGACAAGAATGGCTTCTCTGACTAAAGGAGTCTGGGTGGCCTTAAAGCTCACCGCTTGTTCATGCTTTCGTATTTTTTCCCTTTTCTTCTGTTCACGTTGTTTGTTTAGCTTCTGTTCAAGAAGCGTCGTATTTGACATAAATACTTGACAGAAGGACTGCTTAGCTAAATTGTTTAAAGAATACTTGGGTTTTCAACTTGTCTGACCACACTCAGCACCTAAGGCTTTCACCACATGCAGCAGGCTCCCTGGAAAGGCCACCTGGTGTACTCTTGAAATGAATTCAACACAAGTTCCTATAGGTGGAGGATAGTTGCGACTCTCCTCTATGAAGTATGTCAGTGATAAGACATCAGAAAAAGTTTAAAAACTGTCTTGATACTTTAAAATATTTTCCCCACAAATATATGTGTATCTTCTTCCACTGTCCTATTCACTTTTTAATTTCCTTAATCTATACCAATCGTGTTCACTTTAGCAGGGATAGCTGTCTATGACTCAAGAAAAGATCAAAAACCTCTGACTTTTTTTTTCTTTTTCTTTTATCCTGTGTTCCCGTGATAAACACAGCTATGGGAAAATAAACACTACACATCTCTGTGTAAATGTCATACTAACTGAGAAGAGGTCAGGGTATACATGAAGTGACATATTTCTTAAAATCATTCACCAGCAGTCTGCTGTCATGGATGTTTATTATTTCTACATTTGTGAAGACCAGGATCTAGTGCTCTGTTATCCCTTTTTTTTTTTTTTCTGCCTATTTGTATTTTTATAATCTCAGTAAGAATTCAAAAGCAGGAAAATATATTATAATCATATGGAAGTGATGAAAATGAGGTTGGTGGGGTGTTTTTTGGGGTGGTGGGTTGTTGTTTTTATTTTTATTTTTTTGGAAAAAGGATAGCAAAGTTTTGTCTCTTCAGTGTGAAAGAGCTTCACTTTGTGTGCTCATGGCATTGGTAATACAACAGAAGAGGAGAGTTCTGGTACCAAAGTCTAATAAGGGTAAAATGGGATTAGAATAGACAAAAGTGAGCTTAATTTTATCATTTACAAAATGTGAGCATTTCATACTGCAGCATTATGCAATACATCAATGTGAAATATAATTAATGTTGAATTACAATAGATGTGCTATAAAACTACAAGGCACATATGACATCCACTGGCACATCAAATATTTTTTTTTTTTTTCTGAGAATAGCCTGGCAATTAGAATGAATGCCAAATGGATTTGTAATGAAGGGGGACATCAAATACAGTCTTATCCTACTTCTTGTCACAGCAATTACCTAGACTTGTTTTCATTCTAATGCTGGCACTTCATTATAAATGCTAACACTTTGATCTGAATTTTGGCTAAAAGAACATTTTTGCCAGAGACCAGCACC
>NW_009647419.1:556961-559390 GCF_000708025.1 Charadrius vociferus
TATGAGACTGATACATGAATATTATTGATGTTATTAGTGGTATCATAAATGTATAGACAAAAAAAAAAGAAGAAAGGACAACATAAGGTGTAGGGCACAATTTCTTGAATACATCATGGAAATGATAAATATAGTATTTTATACCTGCTGTCAAACTCCAAGATCTTTCTGACATTAATATATTTTGTAAGTCAAGTAATAGTACTGTAAATCCAAATCTGGATAGCACCTACCCCTTAAAAATGTTAGGGTGTTTCTCCTTTCTTTCCAGGAAAAGCCTGCTTTCAAACTAATTCTATGTGTGTGTGTGTATATATATATACACACACAATTATATATGTATAAAGACTCCTGTGAAAACACCCTTTATGCAGCCTGTAAAAGCACTCTGCTATGTGATTTTTATTTGCAGACTAATGGAAACTGTTGAAAAATAGTCAAAGTTGTAAAGGCTATTTTCTTTCAACAAACCCAGCTGGCAGTGTGTTATGGGACACTAACAGTTTTGAGAGATGGAAACATTGCTTATAAGCCTTGCCAAAAATATGGTATAGTAGGAGATAGAGATGACGATTTCAAGTTAGTATCCTGAGAGTTTTGTATTCTTGTGAATAATATGAGATCATTGGCAAGGTTTCGTCGAGTTTTTTGTGGCTGTCTTCCTGTTTCGATTTTTATAAGCCAGTAAAACTGTCTTCACTACCTATAACAGTCACTGGTTTTATACAAGCTTTTTTTTTCCTTTCCAATTAGAAAATGTATTACTTTACGTTGTGAGGAACCATACAAGATAAAGGAGAACACCACATGAACAAACTATGACTTTACTGTCCAATCTCAATGCAAACAGAAGCGAAATATTAATATTTAGGTTAAGTTTATATGAGAGATGACCTTAGATATTATTGCTGCCAAATGAAATAGCAAGGAAAAATAACTGGATTCTACTACATGTTTTCTGTTTCCTTTTCCTATTTGTCAAAGTACAAATATATTTGAGTCATTTTGCAGAACACCGGGCCGTGTCTTTTTCTCATTCTTCTGTGAGGTATCTAGGCTTTTTACAGCTTGTTTTATTTCTTTTTGTTCTAATCTTTCCACACATTCCACTCTGTCCTTTGTAAAACGTAATGGCATTGCAGTTTGCTGTTGATTATTACTTATCCAGAAAGCTATTTATTTCCTCTTGGGGCATTTTCAGCAAAAAAACTATGTTCTTTTTCTGTGTGGCCACGACACTGCTCACTGTGATTATTAAACATCTGAATACTTGGATTTTCCCTTAATTTCAGAATGAAAAGTAAGGCTTCAGTTACTGGAAATTTGTTACCTTTCCTTAATAGAATCATATATAAACACAGCTATTTCTCTGCATTAATTTTGATTATGACTATAGAGTTTAATTTTTGTAAGCAATATTTCCCAAATACATAAATACATCAGACTAAATTAAGACTTGCTCTTTTCTGAGTTTCCTTTGGGTAGGGAAAAATCTACCTACCTGTTAGGGGCTGACCTCAGAGTGGAAGGAGGTTGGCAAAGGAGGAGTATCCCAGCAAACTCGTCCCTGGCAGCTGAGGGTTGAGGAGAGCCAATTTAAAGACAAGCATCTGTTTTGCAGTTGCCCCAAGCATGGGGGACGTTGCAGAGAAAAGATGTCTTGTGTGGTCCGTCTAGCTGAGGTGGCTGTATATCTAAACGGTTTTTATTTTTTTTTTCTGCATCTGTGTGCAGCTTGGTGTAATCAATAACAGTCAAATAATTCTCATTGCAGAGCTCTCCTGCTGATTTGTATGGCATACCCTCCCTATACCAATGTCTTATATTTAAAGTAGCATGTAGCTAAGAAGCTTGTTAAGCTTATAAGATAATTTGATATGCACGTACACGAGTTAAGAAGAGAACCTGGCAATTTATATTGCTGTGATCCCACATCCAGTATAGATTTGAGGATGGCCAGAATGTGGTTCTTTCGTCTTCTCTCCTACCCACATCATCCCTGTCTATAAGTGTGCCAGGAAAAAACAAACATTCTTGCTTATCATGTTGAGGTCTCCTTGTGGTTTTAGTTCTCCTGGAAGGCTGTGAATGCAGTTTTGTTTTGCCATGGAATTTAATGGGCTAAAAAAAGAAAAGTGAAAAAACTGGCAGACATTAAGAAACATGCCCTTCTGTTTAGGTGGGGTGAAAATAAGGAACAAACCATTTGTATGCCATAGAAAAGATCTCTGTGTGGCTCCTATCTAAGTTTTTGTGGAAGAATGTGATTTGAGCAGCCAGGAGGACAGGTTGCAGACAGGGAAGGATGTAAACACTTTTATGTCTCTGGGCACTGAACAAATCGATGTTCTGCCCTTTGGCTTAGCTCGTCATTGCAAGAGTGCCTGAGACATCCCAACCCTTTCAAAGAGGAAGCGTTGCTTTGGGAG
>NW_009647419.1:559423-570771 GCF_000708025.1 Charadrius vociferus
AGGGAAAGATGCTTCCAGAGATACTAGGAAGGTACCGGAGAGGTGCTCTGGGGCAGGCACTGATCTGGGATACAGCTGCTTGGAGACTTCTCCCATTAGAAGGCAAGCTTTTGTTCAGAAGTAATCACAAAACTTCAGGGCCTAAGATAAAATAGTCCACGTGAAACAGATATATGTTTGTGGTACAGCAATTGTGTTCAGTGTCTGATCTTCGGTAGTGGGAGGACAACTTTAGCTCTTATTCTGGATGTGCTCTGTCGAAGAGTCATGGTTGATGGTCAGGTACATGGTAGAGTGGTTTTCATCCTCAGAGCATGAGTGTGGTACCGGCTTCTTCACACAAGCTCTTCACCTGCCTTCTGCCAGATGGCTCAACAGTACTTTGGAAAGAAAATTTCAGTGATACCTGATGATGCTTGTGTTACGTATGATAATGAGTCGGGGATTTTTTTTTTAAAAGGTTTTTATTTCTGCTAACCACTTAAAGCTTACCTCAAAGAGATTTTAATGAGTGCAGTTGCTGCAACCACATGCTCCTCATCTGAACTGAAAAAGTATTGTGGATCTTGTGATTTCCTAAAATTTTTGGAAAATTAGAAGACTACAGAGCTGCTCCAGAATCTACTGTAATGATGCTTTTCTTACATTATAGGCATTGAATCAGATCTGTTATTTCTGGAACAGGAATTAATAATGCAATGAACAGTCCTTTGCAGTCATCATCTATTTTTCCAAACAAACAAAGTGCAAGCAAAACATCCTTCCGCCTCATTCGTTTTCAAAGAACTAAACAAACCTGTGTCTAGTAACTGAACAAAGCGATGGATGTCATATAATTGCAGCTTATGTCTGAAGTGTTTTGTAAGCTTTGTGTGCATCAGATGTACAGAAAAGACAGGGCGTGCATTCTGCGTACGTGAAAGTATGTAAATGTATGGGAGTTAGTGCAATGCAGTACAGGGCCTCTAGGGCTCTCTCTTGCTGCATTTTTCTCTGGCAGGGTTTTGAACAGCTTACAGAGTAGGGCAATACAAATGCGTGGGTGTGTTTTGTTTTCTTTTTTCTTTTTTTTTTTTTTGTGTGGTGTGGATGATTGTTTTGTTTTGTTTTAGTTTTTTTTTTTTTTTTTTTAAACCCCAAATGGTCTATACACTGCTCACCCGGAGGCACAGGGAAAGGTGAAGACTGTGTTGACATTGAAAGCCATCCGTATAATGCAGGGGAATAGATGTGAGTACTAACTTTTGTAAATATAAAGCTAGTAAACATTATGACAAATCCTACAAATAACAATAAGAGAACTAACTAGGGTCTGTTTCAAAAGGAAAGCCGTTTGAAGTTCAGAACTGAACTAAAAAATCATAGAAAGTAAAAAGAAGAAAACTGGAACACTTCAATAGCACAGCCTTTTGGGGGGAGAAAAGTGAAAGATAAGTGCTAACATACCGGTAAAGAATGTGTATCAATAGACTTGTTGTGACAACATCTTTACTGTCAAAAAAACCCCAAACAAATAAAAGAAGCACTACTGGGAAGAAAAATAATTCAGTCTTTTTAGATGAAAGTGCACAAACAGCACCAACATATTAAAACAAGAAACTGCAAACTATATAGAACAAACATAGAGGAAAAGTATATTATATTTGCAACAGAAAAAATCTGAATCTCGTATCCTTTTTTTTTTTCTCATTATTTTGAAGAATGCAGAGTTATTGAAATGCTACAAACTGAAAGGCGACAAGTGGTATCCAGTTCCAGGGGAGATGTTTGTAATCCACTCAAGCAATGGGTAGTTGTCATAAAACCTAATACAAGAAGACATTTTTATACCATGTAATAAGCAAAGTCTGACCAGTAGCGTGCACATGTCATTGCAATTTTGCTTCTGAACATATTGAGGACATTTTTTCCCTGCATGGATGCAGACTGTCTCTTTGGGAGACTTTGGGCCTCCCCATGCTGTCTAATCACCATGGGAGTTAGTAGTCTTGATTAAGCTACAGCCCCTTTTATACGGCACAATGACTGATCAAGCATTTGCTGGGAGGGGGCCTCGCTTGAATGTAGAAAGTGTTCTTCCCTTCATCTTGCATTGCCAAAAAGGTATTGTCCTACTGGGTAAACTGCATGGCTCTTCTTTTTAACATTAGCGAAGAGGTGGTGTGTTGAATTGTGAGGGGCAAGTGCATGATAGTCTTTTGGCTTGCTTCTGCATTTTATTTCAAAATGGCTGAAATCCATTAAGAGAGAAGATTGGCGCGTTTTGCTCCGTTGCAATGGTAGCGCTTAATGGCAAGGATTTCCTCCTTTTTAAAATCCTGACGACTACTAGCCGCCTTCTCTACCAGCTTATGAGACCTCATGTATGAAGGTTTTGTGGTGAGCACACACCAGGTGTCTGAGGGAGCAGGGGCTGGCAAGCACAAGCTGCCAGCAGGGATTGTGCCTTTCCATGGGGCTCTACCCAGTGGGGAGCTGGAGCATGTTCCTTGGGCCCCCAGAGGTACCTGTCTGCCTTCCTGGCCATCAGGTTGCAACTCAGGCTGACCTGCTCTACCTGGCTGCTGGTCTCCCAGATGGGGAGAGAGAGAGAGAGAGAGAGGCTGTGGCCCTGGGCTGCAGATATGTGACAAACAGCCTGCGGGCAGAGGACCACGGCCGGGGCAAGCCTGTCGTTTGAGCCTTATATCAGCACGTGGTATTTGTCAAGTCTGAAATCCAAATACATGTAGCAGAGGCAAAGCCATTAGCCTAGCAGAAAATCTCAGCAGTCTCTCTTAAAAGCACTACGTTTCCTCAATTTTCTTTTAAATCTAAACACTGAGGGAAAACATGGAAAGAGGCTTCTAAAGCTTTTACTTCTTTTAACCCTACAAAATGGAGCATTAATCTTTTCACGTCTTATAACTGTAACTATATGAGTGGTACCTTTTTTTCCCCAACAAATGTATTTGCTGTGTTACATATCATTTCTGCCTAGACCAGGGAGAGAAAAATTAGTTTTTTAGTATTTCTGACTCCAGTTCACACTCTAAACTGTTTGTGCTTGAAAGCCTCTGTTTTGACTCTTAGATGGGCTTCTGATTCTGAAAATGAGCAGAAAAGATTATACCACTCATAAAAGAGAAAATTTGGGAGCTTGTCAGGGCCTTGTCTAGAACTGACTGTCATTTAAAAATCCCACTTTAAAAGTACATTACTTCTCCTGGAAATAATGTCCATGATTGTAGCTGCCAAGTTTTATAAAGATACTCCTCGCCACTGAGAGAGCTGTATTTTTCTGAGGGCTTGACCAAGGAGCGAGGAGGTGTCTGTGAGGGTGTCTTTTGTGTCCCACAGATATGGCATCAGAAGAGAGGAAAAAAAATTCCAGCTTGGGTTTGGGAAGAGCAGCAGATCTGTCAGACTTCCCGATGCTTTGAACTATGTGCTAGGTGAGGACTAGTGTGACACCATGGCAACTCTGCCCAGGCAGCTTCTCTTTTGCTGTGCCACCCTTGCCTAAGGATGGACAGCAGAGAATGGAAGGTTGCTCTCTTCTGAAGTTCAGAGTCATCCCATCTGGCTTCAGGCATGCAGCTGAGTTGCCCTCTGGCAGTTTAGCTACAGGAGCCAGTACAGTAGGACAAACCCTTCCAGGGGGTAATTTGTCGTTGTAGAGACGGACACGACACTCAATATCCAGTTACAGCAATCGTTCCTTTATTTTACAAGCAGTGCTCTTTTATATCCTCTTAGCTGGTTGCTTATCTGTGCATATATTCTAACATTCTACTTTTGCCCAATCCACTCTCACATCACACACCATTCAGCCAATACAATTGTTGATCACGCGCTGTTCATGCTCTGGGAAAAGCCAGGATGTTTGCCACCCCTTATCTTGTTTGCTCGGATCTTCTCAGGATTCTTCTGTCTCTTCAAGGGTACACGGGTATCTGTTCCGGGTCAGTGTTAAACTTGTATTTTGATCCCTCGGACCAGCCGAGGTCTCCCACAGTAATTCAGTCCACCAGACCTCACCTAGAGACGCCTCCCTTCCCCTGTTCGGCTGAACAGAAAACCCAGGGTAACTTTGCTCCCTGGCTTAGATGAGTCAGCAACATGCATAAAGTAAGAGGGAACAAATCTGAGAATTAGCTGTGGCACCACAGTGGTTGTTGGTGACTGGGAAGAGATGCAGAGAGGGAATCTCTCAGTCATTCCCATCAGGCAGGAAGCAGGTGATCTGAGCAGTGTTCGGTAATGTCAACAGAGGTGGTGTTATGTCAGGCTTGGTTGGCAGCTCTCAGGTGGCATCATGGCAATGTTCAACTGGCTGAACGTGACTGTTCTTTTTGGTGTGGCCATGATATACCATGCCTCCTTGCCAGCAGAAGTAAAGGCTCATTTTCAGTCTGTTGCAAAATAGGTAATGCTCATTGCTTCAGATGAAGGAATGGACTGAAGAGCAAGGTGGTGTCTAGCTCTTAGATGTACCTGTTCTTGTAAGGCAGCAGTTGCTGTGTGGTACTGAAAGTGAACCACAGAAAAACTAACATATGGAGACAACAAAGACAAAAAATTGTGAGTAGTTATGTTATCCCTGGAGTATACTCTGTTAGTACTGTCACCAGAGTTTCTGGTCTCTTTCTCATCTGGTTTTCAGTTACAATTTTAAAGAAACGGTATGCTTTGGCTCAAACCTTCTCCTCAGACTGAGGATGTAATGTTTAAGAACCAGTGTATATGTTCAAATGAATCTGTGGCTTTGCTGCTGTTCTGGATCTGGGTATCCAGAACATGTTTTTATCTAAGGCTTTTTCAATTGTGTTATTAAATACAACTATCTTAAGGTCCTGTTCAGTAAGCATCGTATTTTATTCAAGTGTGATCGAATCCCTTCATTGTGACCTGGAATAAATGCTATTTCTGTGTTAAGTACATGACAATTCAGCTGGGCTGGAACTAACTGAGGATGCTGCTTTTTCTTTTCGTGATGAATACCTGGATCACTCCTGGATCACTCTCAATCAGCCTGTAGTTAAAGTGTGGCTATTACGTCCCCATGAAGATTTTTTTCTAAAGTTGCTAATTATGTGCCTAACAGAATAATGGAAAGAGTAGTTATCCTTATTGTGCTTAGTGACATTGAAACCTCTATTATTCTGTGATTGGAGCTGCATAATTACAGATAATTGCTGCAACTGTATTGTCTGTTCAAATATAGCTCTACAGTAATTACCTTATTTTAATTAAATATGTTTGGAATTTAAGTAGATCTGTCTTCGTTTACTCTACTGAACAGAAACTTCATTTAGGTATAAAAACGTACGTTGCAAACTATCGACTCATTCAACACATCACTTGCTGATTTTGGCTAACACGATTTTACTTGTTCTGTTTGAAAATCACTCAAATGTATTTTATTAAATATTAAAAAAATAAGTGTCCCTGTGTCCCAAGGCTGGAGTTCAGAGTGAAAATCCACCAAACTTCTCTTGTTGCAGAGCTGTAAGATGCAGACTTAAGACTTCAACTTTCTGGAAAAAAACAAGTACATTTGCCACACCTAACAAAGAAGTAGTTTTGCGAACCTCAGCACTTTAATTTTTGAAAAATCATTTTTAACACAAGACAAACATCTCTAAGAAGCCAGATGCTTTGTTTCAGAAAGTAAAATTGGTCTAGATTGAGCATTCATTGGAGCTGTTCTGTGTGCTTTATGATCTCAGACTGCTGCTGACCTAACTGCTTGGGAGGGTTTGTGTACCGATGGCCTATCTTCATCTCCTCCCACGGGCTCATGGAGGGTTCCCTTAATCAGCTTTGTCGTGCTTGGTCTGAGGAGGTGCTGGGACTACTCACTTGTGGAGGGAGCATCTGAGCCAATAGCGCCTCTCGCCATCGTTGCATAGAAAGGCTGTTCACAGCCAAAATTTACTTGGTACTACAGTTAGGGCAAGCAGAAAAGTGTACACAGAGAATCTAAATGCAGCTGATGGGATGTATGAAGGATTCTTATCTTGAAAGATCATTTCCTTTAAGACCTGACACTTTGCACTGGCTCTAAGTCAGCCGTTATAAAATGCAGCTCCTTTCAGAGCTTCAGCAATGCCTTTTGCTGAACAAAGTTGTTCAGGTCACTGCTGAGGAGCTAGGGTCAGCGTGAACAGTATTTGCTGGTACTAAAATCACTTAGTGACCTAAAACAAAGTCGAGGCCTCTAATCTTCTTCTGGGACGTTGGTTTGAATCACTACTGATTAGGACTGCTGGGTGTTTTTCAGGTGGGCAGGCAAACCCAGCATGGCTCCTTGCTCTGAATGACAGCTGAGCTACATAATACTTGGGAGTTTCAAATTTGGTTCCTCAATATTTGAGTACTTACATGGGCAATGCAGGATTCAGGGGATGTAAACTGTAGCAAAAAAAGAACAGAATGTTGCAGGGTAAAAATCAAAAGTGATAAATCTTCCACTTAAGTACTGATGTGTGACCCTGTCTAATTTACTTTGGATTTACTGACAGCTTGAACACACTACACTGCAAGTGAGTGGATTGTTCTATCTCATTCCACAGTGCATTAAAGCAACAGGATTATACATATCCAGGCTGAACCTTTAGGTATAATGAGAGGACTTACACTGGGCAACAGAAAGTCTTCAGTTTCAAATTATCAAGTACCCAAAGAACAGAGGAAAATTGAGTACTGTGATGATACATTGAATGTGCTTCTACTAATCAAATATAAAACTTTATATTTTGTGTATTGATGAATAATGTCCTATATACAGATAACAATATTCCTTAGATTTTAGTTGCACACATAGTGGTGCAAACATTTAATTAGTGTGTTTTACCACACAGGGCTGTTTGTGAGCTATGAAAATAATAAATAGGCAATCTGAGAATTAAAGATTTTTTTCAAAATATGGTGTGTGAACAGAATCGTAATGCATCTGAGCAAAATACTTGGAAAATAGCTTTAGTGATATTATTTGAAGTCATTTCACATTAATTTGTATTTCTGTTCAGATTTAATTTGCCAATGCAGATAGAAAGGAGTATTTCAAGGTGAGAAGATGAATGCAATAATTCTATTTTATTTTTAAATATTTTTTTTCTTTCTGTTTTGCTGTCATTGGGGAAGATGAGTGCCACGATTATGTTTTGTTCCTGGGGTTTGTTGTGTTCTATTGAATGTAATTAAATTACAAAACACTGTTTTAATATGAGCTCCCTTACTATGACCCCAATCCTGAAAAGATATGGGAGTGCTTAGCCTTATAAGCACAACCAGATAAATGTTTTGGCTAAATGTTAATAACAGCAACTGTCTGGGGTTTTTTATTATTTATTTATTTATTTATTTATTTATGTGAATATTCCAGACAGGTTTAAGCAAATATTTACCTTTAAGGTACACTGAAGTTGATGGGAATTGCAGACAGCTGCTTTTAAAAAAAATCCCACTAAGCTTTTCTTTTCACCTTTAAGCACTGAATCCCCTGTGATGACCTGGTCTTGCTTAAAAATGATTGCCATGGAAAAGGGCAATGTGATATTCATTTCAGAAAACTGAAACAGAAATCCCAATCCCTGTAACTTCCTGTCTTTAATATGTTTTACCACACACATCATTTCTGATAACGCCATCTTCATCATGAACAGGAATTTTTCCGGGGGGTGAAGGTGGGAAAAGATTGGTTCACCGGAGAGTTTATCTTTAGATTTCATCCATTTGCTGAGGAATGACATCATAATGACATATTCTTAGAATCCCCTTTGACTAAGTCAGTCATGAGTAATTTGGAGGAAACTGCCACTTTGTAATTGCAGAGAATGAGAAAACCTGGATTGACTTCAAGATGGCACTATGGGGAATTGCTCAGTCCTGGGTAAAGTCTGACGTGTGGTGCCTTCCTGGATTTTCCTTCTCCTGGTGGGGGCTCCCTCCCATAAATAATGAAATCAATGGACTACGTGCTGACATCTAGTAAGAATGTCTGTGATGTTTTGAGACAAATTACTGGTTTGGGTTAGTGGGTTGTGCCTTCCCAGTGGCAAATTGCTGGTTAGTAACCAAGAAAGGGATATACTGACAGTTTGCCTCAGGGCAGTACACTACTGAAAGTTGCCTTTCCCAAAAGGAGATTGTTATAGCTGGAATCTGTTTATTGTTGGAAGAAATATCATTTAACTTGGTTGTTTTGCCTTAGGTTTTTGCATCCAGGTTCCTCCTATTACAATCCCATCAACCATCATTCTGCTTTAATTTACAATGATTTAAATGTTGTTTGGAGTGTTAAGATATCTGTGCTTACACCAGAAAAGGCGAGTAAGTATTCAATTATTTTTGTGAAATATAGTACTCTCAGCCTTCTTTCTTTTACTGGTGCTATTTTGGATAAGACTATTCTTGTATTATCTTCTGAATACTTTACTACTGCATTGCTATAGTGACGTGGTTTTCTGTAAAAGTAAATGAAGTTAGGAGAGTATAAGTGGTTAGAAAGTACACAGAATTGCAGCTTGAAAGTAATGGTTACCTCCTGTTATGGAAAGGAAAGGGGGTCATGAGAAACTGGTGAAAATGGGAGTCCAATGACTGAGTTATAGGATCACAGACTCGTAGAATTGTATGCCTCTGTCATCTTGATTCCCTCCTCATAGTTACTGGGGGCTGCTTTTAAGAATCCCCTGAGCCTTTGCCTTCTCTGGGGTGATTGAGCCCAGCTTCTTCAGCTTCTTCTCAAAGGTCAAATGCTCCAGTCCTGACCATCCTAGTGACCCTCTGCTGAGGTCCCTCCAATTTTTCCATGTCTGTTTTGTGCTGGGTACCCCAAAATTGATCCAAGCATCTAAATGCTGGATTGCATTTGTTGTTCCTGATTCCATATATCAGAGATGTAGCTGGGCTGAATTCTAGTGGAATGGCCTAGGGTATGGGTTTAATAAGATTGGTGTGCAAAACTGCATGTTTTCTATTCATTTGTGGGGAGGATGAAAGATTTTTCTTTACCAAGAGTATGAATACTTCACAGGTACCTACATCAAAAAACAAGTAAAGAAAGAAACCCCTGAGATCCTGTGCTTCAGCAGTGGCATTCTTTTTCCCAAATGATGTCAGCATTTTGATGTGAAGGAAAACAATGGCAAATGGAAACACATTCATTAGGCTCAGAAGGAAAGTAATCACAATGGCTTACAAAGCTGCTAGCATTCTTCTTCCTGAAGAGTATGAACTACTTAAGTCAGTAGGTAACAGTCTCAGTGCTATTGCAAGTGGAAAACAGAAGACTACTCTCTTGTGATCGTGATTCAAAGCTCACTGAAGCCAACGGAAGCCTTTCCTGCTCCATCAAAGGGATTTTGATTAACTTCTACATCCTAGTCCAAGGGTGGTGTTTCTTACCTGCTCAAAGTAGATATGAGGTTCCTCAAATGTCTTTAGAGACAACAAGGTTGCTTTCATTAATTCCTTTGAAAATACATTGCGTTCATTGACTCTCAACACGTTCATGCACCTTGCAATGGTGCAGTCTTCTGCTGGACTGCCCACTGAAAGGTGACTTAAACCAGGAGCAACGTTCAAATATCTGAAATGATTCTTTCATTTAAAATAATACTTATGCTTCTTAGGGTTCTTTTTGTTTGTGTTTTAGGTTTTTTTTCTTTAACTTTTGCTGTTCACCTTTAAAACTGTTTTCAGATATACTTTTTTTTTTTTAATCTTCCCTATAGTCAGCCTCTTGCTGGCTGAAGATTATTATCCTTTTTTGTCTTTCAAAGATGAACTAACAAGACTCTTAAATTCACAGTTAGGCTTTTCAAATAACAGCAACAACAAAAATAATGCCGGATTCAGTGCTTTGGCAACCCATGACCAAATCTGGAAAAAAAACCAAACAAACAAAAAGCAACAAGAACAAAACATCCCCTGCCCCTCCTCCACTAAACGAAGAACCCCCCCTCAAAACAAAACCCCAAAAGTCCCTTAAATGCTAAGAGCTAACACAATTGCAGAAGGATGAGAACAAGAATACAATGATCTTCTGCTGAAATGTCACAGAAATGAGATCTTCTGTCCACTGAGTTAGATAGCACAGTGTTTTACTAAGCGAAACCCCACCTGATTTGATAGGTATTTTTCAGGCCAAGGGTGTTCCTGTAGTGCAGCCTACAATGTAGTGCAGAGGCCTCAGCAATAAGAGAAAAAGTTCTGGTACAAGTAGCTTTATCCAAGTGCTAAACTAATGATGGAGTAAGTGGTTTTGCTTCTTGGCATGTGCTGAAAAAATTTCATTGGAAATGCAAGAGATTTATGATGTAATTTTTGGATGGGTCAATTTACCTTGAGGACTTTTTACGTGATTCTTCAAGACCTGGTCTTGTGAGGACCTGTACATGGCTGATGATCTTGATATATACGCGATCTTTTTTGAAGAAAAGGGCTATTATGAGACAGAGGTTGAGGTGCAACCCCCCCCCCTCCCCAGAATACTGCAGCCTGCAGTGGTTGCTTACTGCTGTGTCTAGCCTCAGACAGGAGCTTGTTATAACCTAAGAATGTGTATCCCAAATAAATATTAAGTGTTTTTCTTAATGTATAGATTGTGAAATGAGTTCTGTGTCTGGACATACATTACACAGAAGGATGTAGGGTGAATCACAGAAAGAAGACGCAGAAGTTTTTTTTACCCTTCTCTGAAGAATTTTTTGACTGAATCCATTATGTGCAGGAGAGGGCATGAGGCCTTATCGATGTTTGCATGTGCCAGTGAGACATATCTGTTTTGGCTAGGGGAGAGGGAGCAGCACTGTTTTTTTGATAGGTTTTGGTGTGGGGGGAAGTGAGGATCTTTCAGGAAGAATGATGAAATTGGGTCAGCTCATTTGGAGGCTTTAAATATGTTCCACCAACAAAGAGATTTTGCTAATGCATGCAACTATAGACAACAGGTAGGCTGAAACTAGAGCAAGTGTGGCTTTTTCTTCTAGGTTTTTTTTTTTCTTTTACCTGTCACAGTTTATTACTATAGCTTATTCTCCTTTTTTTATAAAGAGGAAATAAGTATTAATGTTTATTATTTTACTTTAATCCAATCAGAGTTAAGGTTTACTTCAGGATAATTTGGCCATGAGAAGACTTGCTGAAGGCTGTGGTGCATTTATAACCTGGGGCATGGAGAACACTATAAAAATTACTTGAGTGCACAGGGTAACAGGCCATGCTGTCATAGAAGCTGTATGGACTGAGGAGCAAATGAGGTTGCTGGTTAAAGGCTGGAAATGCCGGAAGGAAGAAGTGTCTTTGAGTCACTGGTGGTAACTCCTTCATATTTAGGAAAACAGGGGATAGAGAAAGAT
>NW_009647419.1:570786-590031 GCF_000708025.1 Charadrius vociferus
AGGGAAAGATTCTGCCTGGGCTTTGAGGCTTGCCAGGAAGTTTGTCACAATTGTATTTTTCTGGATATGAGATGTATAGCATCTTCAGTTTGAGGCTATGCAGCTTCACACTGTTAGTATGCTAGCAGCCACATCGAGTCTCTGAAGCCTTAACCCTATGAAGTGAAAATGACAAATTCGAAGGAAAAAGGTTGAAATATGAAACAAACGTGCTAAAGCTTTAGACATAAATCTATTAGGCATATTAGGTTTAGCAATATCCTTTCCACCTTTATAGACAATGATGTATCAAAGCAGCCTTTTTGATTTCACGGGAAGGAAACCTAAGTGAAGATATGTGTGCTAACTGTATTGTCACCACCCTCTGCAAGTGCAGGAGTGGGTCTTGACACCACTGAAGCATTTTCTGTTGGGTGAAACTCTTGTTTGTAGGGAGAGTTAGCAGGGATCATTGATTTAAAATCCTCAAAATAAGACTCTGGGCTGTTGCACAGACTCTAGCCTGGCCCCTTAAGCATTGCCTGGCAGTTTATTGAAAGTGAAAAATAGCTTTGGGGAACAAAAAAATCCTTTAAATGTACTTGGGAAAATGGATTCATTTGATATACGAATGTTACATTTAAGTAATTTTGTCTATTTATTTTACCTTAGCTTCTCTCTAGTTAAAAAACCCTAGTATGCTCAAACTGAAAATTTGTTAGTAGTAGGTTTACTTATAGATAGACTGTTTTTCTTAACTTCTTCCCTTTTCCCCTTTAATTAGCATGATCTGCAGGTTTCAGCAAACCAACTGTGCGGATTATAGTATCTAGTAACATTTCAGGCAGCTCTGCTGTTGTCTCTGACTACCCTTAGGGTCTAACATATGGTTTGTTAGGATTGAAGTCAGATATTTCTTTAAGAAATCTTTCAATGGGTTTCAGAAAGAGAAAGTTAACATGGGGAAAAGTTAAAATGATTGCCTGCAGACTAAAACGTATCTGGGAAAGGAATATTGTGCTGGATGAAATGGTACTAAAACTTTTGGAAATAGCGTGACCTTGGTTATGGTGGTGTGTGTATACATTCCTCTGACTCACTCAAGCTGAAAAGCTATGATTTTTTTAATGAACCAAATCCTTCCTGTGCTTGCAATTAGTGTTTATTGACTTTAAATAGTGTTTGTCCACTTCAGAATTGCACAATGTCGTATTATTCTATCAGGACTTAAATACGTAGCTCTAGGCTGTTGAATTGAAGCGGGTAATATGGTGAGCATTGGGTTTTGGGGCTATCACTCTTTTTTTCTCATGATGAGAGCTAAGAGGCAGCTAGGGAACAGATTTTAGGCAATGGGATGGTATGGTCTGTTGTTTAAATAGGTGCTGTGATTAAAAGTTTGTGAAGGAACAAGAATCTGATAAATTGCTGCTATAGTGTTAAGCAGTACCCAAAGCTCTAGCTGCTGCAAACCAATGTTTATACTTTTAAAGTTGCTGTTTGAGGCTTCCATCAAAAAGATCTCCTTTCCCTCATCACATTTGGATCACCAACTTATCCTTCCCTCCAGTTCATTCTCCCACTGCTTCTGAGCAACTTTATCCATCGTACCCTTTTCTACTGGAAAAGGTATTACAGAAATTCAGCTTTGTATTTCTTTATGATTCCAGGTAGACGTCCTCCTTTCTCACAGATAGTTCCACATCTGATTTCTTCCTAGCTCTCATGATTAAGCTTCCTAGTGAGTCTTAAAGGGTGCTGTGAGGACAGTGGCTTGGATCCACACTATTCTTTCATCACTTTGATGTACCAGTGGCTCACTGGAAAGGGTTAGCAAGCTTCCCTGTGCACACAGAATCATAGAATAGTTTGGGTTGGAAGGGACCTTTAAAAGTCATCTAGTCCAACTGCCTCCTGCAGTGAGCAGGGACATCTTCAACTAGATCGGGTTGCTCAGAGCCCCGTCCAACCTGACCTTGAATGTTTCCAGGGATGGGGCATCTACCACCTTGCTGGGCAACCTGTGCCAATGTCTCACCACTGTGACTGTAAAAAACTTGTCCTTATATCTAGTCTAAATCTATGCTCTTTTAGTTTACAGCCATTACCCCTTGTCTTGTTGCTGCAGGCCCTGCTAAAAAGTTTGTCCCCATCTTTCTTAAAAGCCCCCTTTAAGGACTGACAGGCCGCAATAAAGTCTCCCCAGAGCCTTCTTCAGGCTGAACAACCCCAACTTTCTCAGCCTGTCCTCATAGGAGAGGTGTTTCAGCCCTCTGATCATCTTCATGGTCCTCCTTTGGACCTGCTCAACAGGTCCATGTCTTTCCTGTGCTGAGGCCTCCAGAGCTGGATGCAGTACTCCAGGTGGGGTCTCACCAGAGCAGAGTAGAGAGGCAGAATCACCTCCCTTGACCTGCTGACCACGCTGCTTTCTTTGTAGCTCAGGATACAGTTGGCTTTCTGGGCTGTGAGTGCACGTTGCTGGCTCATGTCCAGCTTTTAGTCCACCAGTACCCCCAAGTCCTTCTTGCAGGGCTGCTCTCAATCCCTTCAACCGCCAGCCTGTATTGATACCGGGGGTTGCCCTGACCCAGGTGCAGAACCCTGTACTTGGCCTTGTTGAACCTCATGAGGTTCACACAGGCCCACTTCTCGAGCTTTTCCGGGTCCCTCTGGATGTCACCCCATCCCTCGAGTGTGTTAACTGTGCTGCTCAGTTTGGTGTCGTCTGCAAACTTGCTGAGGGTGCACTCAATTCCACTGTCTATGTCACTGATAAAGCTATTAAACTGTGCTGATCCCAATATGGACCCCTGAGGGACATCACTTTTCAATGATTTCCATCTGGACATTGAGCTGTTGACCGCTATCCTCTGGATGCAACCACCCAACCAATTCCTCATACACCGAACAGTCTACTTGTCAAATCCGTATCTCTCCAATTTAGAGAGAAGGATGTTGCAGGGGACTGTGTCAAAGGTCTTACAGAAGTCTAGATAGATGATATCCATAGCGCTTCCCTTGTCCACTGATGTAGTCACTCTATCATAGGAGGCCACTAATTTGGTAAGGCAGAGATTGCCCTTGCTGATATGAACTACCTGTGCTGTGGCAGTACTGTACATTGAGGTTTGGGTGTAAGGGAAGGAGAAAGTGTTCTCTAAACTGGCCCTGTGCTTTGGATCCAGAGAAACTGTTTCTAAAGTATTCTTGAAATGAAAGATGTACAGTGTGGGGACAGTGTAGCTAGTTGCTTTTCATGTTGCTTTTTCTTATTCACTACTGCCTTTTGTTCTTGTCCTGTGTTGATTTCACTCTACTCACTTTTGTCTGCAAACACCAGCAGAATGGAGTGCTTTCATGAGGGTCTTCTACGACGCCTTCCAAGACATTGCAATGACATAGATACTACAAAATTGTTTAATTTCATGCCCCAGAAGATTTGAGGATTGAGCAATAGACATATAATTACAATAGTTAATCATAGTGGGATTTTTTTAGAGTTTCTATTAGGTTGAGCGACAATAAATTCCAGCCTTTCCGCTCCCTATCTAGGATCTCCAAAAGTTTCAGTAAAAATGGTATAAATATTTTGCAGACTGTGGGAGTATGAGGAAGAAAGGCAATAAGCACATAATGCAGAAATCCAGTCAACTCACTTAATTTCTTCAGACTTTCTTTGCTGTGGTTTGCATTGTCTATTTAAATGATAATGTTTATGGAGTACACAGTAGTTTGTAGCACTAATACTAACAACCTCAGGATTAAATTCACATCAACATTAGATAAATGGAAAACGAGGGAAAATGAAGAGCATGTGTGGAAACTATGAATGGAAGCTTGGCTTCAAGCATTGGCAGCGTGGTGGAAAAACTCCCATTATTCTCAAACAGGTACAATACGAAAATGCAGAATTTTTTATGACAGAAATGACAGAAAATAGTCTTAGATGCATAACCCCAAATTCCAGATAATGACATCTAGTCATTAAGCAAAGTATTTGGAAAACTTTATCCTCAGAAAAATGCTAAAATTTCTGGGACTAAGAGCACAGAGACAAATTCAGAGGAAAAAAAGACAATGATGAGAAATCCTATAGCAGAATGTTAGCAGAATAGTGGGTAGAAGAATTCAGAAATAAAGAAATAGAGCTGGCTAGAAATTATTTTTCTGGAAAGATTTCTCAGATGAAAAATGCAGTTCCTCTAAAGTTGAGATATTTAGTGGGGCAAATCTTGGAGGTCTCTTCACTCATATTTTCAATTTTAGTTACTAGAATTAAAAATGGATGTTTTTACTTTGTTTGGTCCAAATTGGACTACACAATTTAGTTGAATGTTTATAATAATTAAAGTAAAACTGCCTATCAGTTGCACTGTTCTTCAACATCCAGATCCCTTCTGGTGGCTGGGTTCCCTGATGGGGCTGTACTTTCTGTCATGATGCCTGTGACATGATAATTGTGGGTTTCAACATGGGTGTGTGCACAGTGTTGATGGAGATGACTACCCGAATGCTATGGTGAAGAGGATTTCCTGTCCCAGGTGAAAAATAATACAGTTGCACAAGGAGAAGACTGAAAAGAACTGTCACTGATCTGCACCCAACCCTGGCTTCGTGAACCATCAATGCATCAACTTAATTTTGTGGAAGTTACAGAGATTTAGCTCTCTTGCAGAACGAGACTTTGGCAACTTCATGCTGCTATTCTTTAGATTTTCTCATCCCTTAAACTTTTAAAATTTTCGATGTGATATGAAAGAGAATGCAGCTTTGAAATGTTGTGACTACTTTCAGTTCCTTAAAGAACAAACCCCATGACAATAAATGCAGAAATATGGATGATCAACATTATAAAAATGTGTCATGAAGTGTTCATTGAGCTGAAAGCAAGACTCAGTCTATTTGTGCTTCTGTGGCATTCACAGATCATGAGTACCTGGGCAAGTGCAAAATTGTCTATTATACACACAGTATGTCTGTTGCAACTTCTTGTATGAGATTTGCTAGAGCAAGAAATAAAATTTGATTTTTAATGAAATAATTATAATGAATTAAAACAGAGGGCTGTGAAGTGAACTCATCTAGTCAGAAGTCAGGAACAACAGCATATGATTGAGATGATGTGCCCCAGGACTTTAAGAGGAAATTTCATGTGAGACATAATCAGTTGCATAAGCGTTCATAAAATTCTCCACAGAAGACTTGCTAGTGTGAACTGTAATTGCAATTTGGTGATATGGAATTCACAAAGAACAAAAAGGTAAACCCCTGAATAAATTATTCTCAGCAATTATTTCTACTTGTCAAAAACACTGCAAAAGGACCTTTGAAGGAGACTGTATTCTGAGTGGAGAATTTTACTTTTATCGGACATTAAGTTGAAAAAATGGATTTCTTTGTGTTTCTAAATGGAAGAAAACTATACAATTATTCACAACAGGTTTTCATAGGTCTCTGAAATTACTGCTTTATGATAGTAATGCATTGCTGACAGCAAATTTAGGAATGTGAACCTGTTAATCCAATTAGGGGGGAAATCTACACATTTTTCCTCATCAGAAAAAAATAATTTCAGTGGGTTCAGTATTTTCAGGTAAGTTGTTATGTACAAATACACATAAAAATGTGACAGAAGAAGGAAATAACTGCTTTTTCTACTTCAAAGTTATTCTATGGCGATACTTCTATTCCTGGCTTTAAAAAAAATAATGTATTTAACCAGTTGGAAAGGTTCGTACCCTTTTGGTAGTCATCTAGTAAACTAATAAGCTGAGAGGTGTTACAAAAAACAGTATACGTTAATAGAAATTACTGATCTCAAAAGCATAATGCAGAGGAGGGCTGCATGAGAACAGGCTGTGGATTTTCAATTATTATTCTGCACGTGCCCACCAGGGAAGATATCCTATTGTTTAGAAGTAAGAGTTTAAAACAGAGGGGGCAGAAATGCTATTCTGAAGATGTTGTACATCTTTCACTTGTGTTGCTGTTTCTTGCTGGCAGTGTGCCAGAAAGGCAATATTTTTAATGAGTCTACTGGACCTTTTAGAGTTCACGTTTTCATTCTCCCAGGGTAGCTGTAAATTTTTTAAAAACAGAAATATAATGTTTGCTGGGAGCTAGCAAAGACTGATAAATTCATTCAAAAGCAACAAAGGATTTATCACTGAGATTTTGATTTTCAAATTTCAGGGCTTTCAGGTTTATTTCGAAAGCTAAAACCATAAACAAAAGTCTGGATAGTCACATTGGTTGGGTGGTGAGCCCTTACCTGAAATTCTTCTTGCTTTGTTAATTACGACAAGTTTTTATAGGGTTTCTAGACTTGATTATCTATTGCTGCTGACATTTTCAGGTGTCAACTGTAAAAATTTCCATTCTTAACAATATCTGGAGCATTTTCAGGTGTCAACTGTAAAAATGGATTGTGTTATAGGTGTTGATATTTGAAATTCCAGTTATGCATAGTTCTGTCTGGGGCAGGTCATCAGTCTAGTTGTAGGCTGTATGAAGGCAAGGCTTTCATCTGACATAAATGCGTACACTTGGATTGCTGCTTTTGAACAGATCTTTTATTTATTTTCAGGGCTGTTTCTAAAAGGGGCATCTAGGTATGCCCAATTCTGTTCTGGCATGAGCTGCTGGTTCCAGCACCGCAATTACGGTTTCAGAGGTTTGAGTAGGTTTGGGCTTCGACAGGCCACCCTAAAACTGTTACTGCCCTGTGATACACTGTTGGCTGTATTAAGGGGTTCCTGAGCTAGGGTTGGGGCTGTTGCTGATGGATGAAGACAATCGTGTGACTAGTCGGGACATGGGACTAATGATGCAGCATTAGAGAGTGTGTTGATACTATAATTATTATTAAGGCCACAGCGGGTTGGTTACTGCTGGGCTTAGCGGGGGTTGATGAGGTAGGTTGGTGGTCGCTGTCAGTAGCTGCGACACAGCTATGCTTGGTTCTCTGTGTAGGGAGAAAATGAAATAGAACTTGTTTCTCAAATAAGCCGAACTTTCTTTCTTCAGAGTATGTCAAGGATACCGATATGTTACAGAGCTATCATGCTGAGCTCTGAGCTCCTGGTTGGACCTTCAGCTAATAAACTTGCTTAATTAACTAAAACTTCATGAAGGGAGGGGCTGAGCCATGATGTAACATTTATTTTAGAGCACTTGTCTAAAAAAAGTCCCCTGGAGGTGGTACCAGTATCTCCAAGAATTTGAGAGGGGCTCACCTTGGTGGTTTTTTCAATGTTTTTTTGTTTGTTTGTTTTTTTTTTTTCCTTTTCTTTAGTTTTAGACATATCTATTGGCTTCTGTGCTTTCCTGCTTGCAATGGCCATTGTTCTACACAAGTTTGTTTAAGAAGAGAACAGCTACTGTGTTGCATTGTAAAATTTCCATTCTTAACAATATCTGGATAGCAATGCATAGGTTTTATATTAGAGGATTTATAGCTTCTTTATATTTCATGTTTAAATATTCTGCTTTTCTTGGTGTAAAACTTATGAAGTGGGAATGATATAGGAAATCTGTCTAGTATCACTTATTTTTGTATACCTAAATTTGTTACTCTGTATATGGAACTCTTAGCAGGCTGATCCATGACCTAGGATTGCCTTTCACTTTAAGTTTTTATGAACGAGGCTGCGTGTCTCCCTACATCTTAGTGTGCTAATAAGGTACGCTCTTAACATTTATTTTTATGAACAACTGGAATATTTTTTTTTGTTGGAATTTATTCTGTTGTGATTCATCTTTCTGCTAATACTTAGCTGATCAAGTTAATGGAACAGTAAAAGTAGTGATGTGAACTGGTGTTTGGAACTCGACCTCATTTCTATACTCTTTTAGACCTTGAGTTGACTTCCAGCCCGCTGCTGGAGTAAAGTCAGACCAAGAAGCTATCAGGACCCCTGTAATGGGAAAATTCATGCCAGGTGGCCTTGGAAGATTCATATCAGAGTATCTTTAGAGTTTGATGCTGATCTGAGAATAAAGAAACCAAATCCTGCTCTTGACCTTACAGCTGAAATGTTGGGTGAGTTTTGAGCAGTCTCTCTGTCTTCCTGCCTGATGTTTGCTGTATCTGTTCAGAGTATAACCTTTGGGGGTCAGGGGCTATCAGGAGTTTGTAAAGCAGATTACTGAGCATAGCAGATTGAGAATCTCAGATGAAGAATCCAGGAACTGTAAGGCTGTGGATTCATGTTAGGATTTCATCCAAATCAACAGATTGTTGTTGCTGATGACTAGCATCTTATTTTCCTCTCTTCTCTTAGCTCCAGACTGTGCCATGTGTCACTTATCTTTTGCCAGCTTTGGCAGTTATCCAATTGTATGTTTAGAACTTGCTAAATCAGCAAAAAAGTAATCTAGGGGAGGGAAAATAGTCCTTTTGGACTATTTCTACTGCCAGCATGAGAGTGGTCTGGGAAGGCTATTCTGAGTGATCAGGGAAGACTGAGAAAGAGCAATACAGCAAGAAGGAAAGAAGAGAACAGGCTTGTTAAGAGAGGAAGAATAAAACCTGCTTTCAGCAGCAAACTTTTAGTTCAGCTCTGCTATAATGATTAATCACATAATAGGGATGGTGCATTCATGTGACGTTTCTCTCCATTTTTGGTTGTGCTATGTGAATAGTTTCCTGCAGGTCACTAGAACATGAACAGTATAAGGTAGTGGGCTAAACCCTGCTATTGATCCATGAGGCGTTAGTGTGAATGTATTTTATCATTTGATATTTATAATTGGTAAAGTAGCGATGCAGCTCACTATTTTCCACATCCCTCTTACTTTTGTCACTTATTCAATCTGGAAAAATGCAAAGCAGCATGGGAGATTATTAAGAAAACTCATATTCCAGCTATTTTTTACTTCAGTTACTGTGTTTCATTTTTTTTGGGTGCAGATTGCTGGATAAGAGACAGAAGGAAGGGAACACCAATTTCTCAACAGACTTAGTATTTTGAATCCTTTTGAGTTTTTTACTGGAGTTTGCTAATACAAGCAGGAACAATAGAACGTTTGAAAATATCCAAACTTGGAGGTTAGTGATCATTATCTATGCACTGACTTGCACAACAATTCTGTACGAGTCATGGAGAGCCATATGGATATTTTTCCCTTAACTAAAAAGTAAATCCAGTTTCTGGGAACAGATGCTCCTTTGATAAAGCTCTGCCAATAGAGAGCGGCAGTTCGGCAGTGTTGTGGGCTAACAGTGTACTTAAAGAGAAAATGAGCAAACCCAACATGGCATCAAGGATCAGACTGATTTTTACTGAGAGATCAAAGTAGTGAAAAACAAAACTGCTTTGAAGCCTTGCATAGACTTTGTGCAAATAAAAGTTGTGGGTATGTGGCACGTTTAAATGATGTGAAGGTATATTTGGGCAAGTTCTAAACAAGCATAGTGAGGTGCAGGTAATGGAGGAGCTGTCTCCAGACTCTCTCCTACAGAAAAAGGTAACGTTTTTGATATTTGAGCAAAGGTATGCTTTTGATATTTGAGCAAATCCATTTAGCAAGTCAGGAGAGAAGTGGTGTGCCACAAGTTGCAAGGTGAGGAGTTTTTAAACAATACTTAACTAATCTTTTGCCTTCTAAAGTCTCCTTCATATCTTTGTTTTGGAACTCTCACTTTTAACAAGTGTAGGAATAGAAAGTTATTGGAAGAAGTGGAAAGAAGAGCAGGAAAAGTGTCCAGGAGAGGGGTAAAGAGCCAGTACTTTGTAACACAACCTCCAGGTGTCATCAGAAAGGCAGATGAAACTTTGTCTTCTGGCTGAAGTTTGACAAGTAAATTGGTCAGCACATGCACCACTGGAAACACTAATACTGTGCACTAAGAGCAACTGTGGATTTTCAGTGTCAACGATCGTCTTTATTGCTTATAAAGAGAATGAGGGAAGTCAGAGGGCAAAATCTCTGTTAGAGAGCCACTATGCCAGCAGGTGAGATATGAGCTGAATGCAAGTGGCAGCAGCCTGTGCTGCCAGCACTCTCCCAGAAATGCACAGTGCCAGCCAGGCAGTCTTTACAGTCTTATCAAAAATTCTGAATTTCTCTCGTGGATCAACACGCTCTTCTTGTCATTGTGTGGAAGGCAGGCGCTGAAGCAGATGTTATACTGGCACCTCATTTTCTATGTTCTTCCACTGTGCAGCGCAAGGTAAACCTGCGTGCTTAATGTTGAAAACTGCCACCTTTACTTCTTCTATCTTGCTGTTTAACCGCTGATACAATTGCGTTATAACTCGGTCATCAGTATAGGGCAAAACAGTAGAGCTGCTCATGAGCTTGCCGGTGTATTTATTGCTTGTTGGAAAATGCCCACTTGACAAAACAAAAACTTTATGGAGGAGCTTTGGTTTCCAAAGTTCTCCAGTTTGAAAGATTTGCAGTTTTAAATTTAAGCCAGAGTCTTGCTGTCAGAAATATTTGTTAATTTGCACTGAAAAGGCTTTAAAAAAATTAACCTGCTCTGTTGTGCTCTGCACAACCATGTATATGATTTGGTTTCCAAAGTTCTCCAGTTTGAAAGATTTGCAGTTTTAAATTTAAGCCAGAGTCTTGCTGTCAGAAATATTTGTTAATTTGCACTGAAAAGGCTTTAAAAAAATTAACCTGCTCTGTTGTGCTCTGCACAACCATGTATATGATACAACAAATGTGGGGTTTTATGCTTTTCATCATATGTCTGGGCAAGAAAGCTTTGCCACATTGCTCCTTTCGTATCCCATGCTCAGATACTTATGATCAAATTGGCTAGGGGACATAAAAACAGCTGGGGCACAGACTTGACTCACGATTTCCAAATGCACAACATAGCAAAGTTAGGCTAGCGTGAGGGCAGACAGAAATAAACAAAACCTTAAATGCACAAGGAACCACAGGCCCCAGCAAGGAGCAGCATTTCTTTGTGTTCCTACAATTCCACTTGCTATAGCACTGACAGCTGCCTGTCACCTGGGAAATAGGCATTAGATCAGTATTTACCCCAGGAAGTTTCTAATAAATTAAGTGCCTTCTAATCTGTCTTTATTGTTTATGCCAATCTATTTAACATAGAGTACACTTTCTTCAAACAATTTGCAGGAGTTTCTTTTGGGGAAGATTGGTAGGCTGAGTAAATCCTCTTTGATGTTTTCCCAAGGATGGGGCTGTCAGCATCTTGACTGTTTCTAACTTAAACTTCACATAACCACAGGGCTTCTTCTGTGAGGCAGTAGCTATCTTTTGCTAAGTCTTTATGGTAATGCTGTACATATGTAGAAATCGGTACTGCCTGCTCCAGCATCAAAGGCAAAAGCTGATATCTCTGTGATGAGGTACTTACTAATACGATACATATCTCTGACAATAGGTAGGCGTAATGACAACATCTAGAGATAAGAAGCAGCAGGGAGATGACAACACACTGATCTATTCCTACACAGAAAATGGAGAGAACATGGGAAAACCGTACATTAATCTATTTTTATTAAAAAAGCCCTAAACCCACATTTGTACTGCTATTTATTTAAATAAGGGGATCTTACAAAACAAGCAAGGTGGAAAGACAAAGCAGAGGTTAAAGAAGCTTTAAAAGTGTAGTAATTACGAGGCTATGCTGTCCTAAAAATATATCTTATTAATGCTTAGAGAACTTTGCAGTTTTGTAATTTCAGCAGGCTTACAGTACAGTCACTCAACCTGAAAAAAGCACATTGTCTTTCATTTGGAGAGGAAGTATTATTTTGCCATTTCGGTGAAGGACAGAAATACAGTCTTCAAATTTCTGACTGAATAAGTTCTACTTACTCTTTAATGAGTGCGGGTGGAACAAGTGGATGGAGCCAAAGAAACACCAAACCACTGCTGGTCCTAATACTTTTGAGAACTGATTTCTGAATTTAGAACTATTATTAGAAAAGTAGTATTTTTTTTATTACAAAAGTTTGTATTAATATGCCTACCGAGAGACATACACGAATGTTATGTGTGTCACTCTTGTGGTATTTCCTGGTTTATTTCAGTAGAAGTGGCTAATTTGTAAAGAAAAATATTTCTGAAAATTTAATCAATTTTTTAATGTAATATATCCATGAAAACATCAGGATTTAATCAAATATATTTCTAATTAGCACTAACTCTGTGATTTATTTTTTTATATCCAAATTTAAATTTCCGGCCTAATATTTTAGAGATTGCTCTAAACATAATCTAATAACTTTAGCAAAATATCAACATTTTTTTCATGATTGGTTAAAATAAATCACATGACAAAGTATCTCTTAGACTGCATAAGCATGCAAATACTTCCAGCTTTGACAATTTGCAAATACCAAGCCTACGCTAATCCTCTTGCTGTTATATTGTCTTCACCATGCTACTTAAAAATAACAATGTTCAGAACAAACAAACCCTGAAGTGACAGAAGCATGAGCAGTTTAAATTTTCATTTGTTGTAATAAAAGTAAAAAACCCCACACCTTAGTTTAATCAAGGATAGCACATATTTTATTTTCTTTAGACCATATTCTAAAGAGATCAAGTTTAAATTGTCATTAATGCACTCTCTACCTTCTCTATTAATAAACACTTAGCTGTTTTCAGACTTCAACATACTTGAGTCACAGATTGGCATGTAAAAGAGAAGCGGAAGTAGAGAAAGACATGCTTTTACTGCAAGTGAATAAGATTCATTTAATCTGGAAGCCTCCATCACAGCACCTGTGGCATTGTTTTTGAGACTGGTGCTTGTTACTCATTTCCATGTTTTGATTATATTGGCCATAAACATTTGCTTTTGTTGACTGAGAATATCATTTGTAACATTTAGGGAGAAGTGACTGTAGTAAATTGTGATTTCTATAGGGCAGCAATGCTTGGTATTCCAGGAGGGTGCTTGGGAAAGGTGCCCCATTGCTGTAGAAATCCTCCAGCAGGGACTGCTGGTAGGTGTTTTGGAGCTTAGGTGTGATAACCGTCTAGGTGTCCCGTACTGCCCTTCTCAACTGCATCGTGTGTTCAGGTTTAGCATTATTTATTCCGTTTCCTACCTCTAATGGCTCTAATCGCAGCCATTGAATACATCTGCCACTACTGAAGGACTTCTCATGTGCAGTTGGACAGCCCTGTAGGTAAGAAGCAGGTTGTGTCAATTCAGTGACAAAATCAGCAGCTGGTTGTGCTGGATACCTTTGGCTCTCCTGACATTGCTGGGAGGAGGAACTCCTGGCAGGGTTCAACTCTTTCTCTTTAAAAAGGCACTCCCAGCAACGAGAGCTGAGGCTCATTTATAAATGCTGGTTGTTGATACTGCGCAGGCATTCCTCCTCCACTTTATCCTGGCCGGAAGACTGTTTCACTGATTAAAAATCCCACACCCCTCACTTTTTTTTCCCCCAGTGTCCTTAAAGATTTCTTTTCCTAATTTAGATAGTCAGTATGTTTGGTTTTAGAAGTCTCATATTCTCAAAATGCTTGAAGGACTACTGCTGGGAAAAACAGCTTCAGCTCCAAATCTCTAACTCAGCTGCTTCAGTGGTGTTGCAGTCTGAAGAGAACAAAGAACTGATTTTTCTCTACAGTGCACACCTAAGTTGCTGAGAATACGAGCATCTCTCAATACACAACATCCTTTATTCTACCTGTGCTCTTTGGCCTTGATTATTCATTTTTACTTCTGGAATGGATTTCATTTTCAGGTGTAAGACCAAAGCAGCCTGACAATGCAGGGCATCCATGTGATTCATGTGCATAACACCAAGATGAATTTAGGTAATTGATATATACTACTGCCAACTTGATGGACAGTTGCATACTCACAGGTGTGTAACCAGGTTGTTTTTCATCTAATTTTGGCAAATGGGACAATTACTACATAGAGGAATCAGCAGTTTAGAGAGTATACTCCCAGGATTAATGGACAGCTAGTTTTGCAATGACTCTCAGTCTGTTAGACTGCAAAACAGTGTACTTTTTGTTCAAGTTTGAAATTACCATAAATCCCCTCATTGAAGTCCTTGTATATTTTATTCTTTCATCTAGATGATTAGAATTATTTGTTACTATCTTTTTCTTTGTAAAGTAACTAGAATGATTCATAGCAGAAACTTCTTTCAGTTGAATGTGTTTATATTTGTAAAGGGATGATTAAATTAAAAATCAACTGCTAAATGCAAAGAAGAATGAGACTGTTGAATGCATAATTCTGCCCTTTGACTTCAGAGATTTACACTTTTTCCAGAACAAGTTAATCCAGTGTCCTGTTGATTACTGAGTTATTTAAACCACTATTGATTTATTAATATAACCAGCCTAGATTATTTTATCGTCCTCATAGTTGTACTTGCCAAAGTGACTTTCTTAAATGGCACAAAATATTATTTTGATTATGCTGCTTTTCCTCTTAAAATCCATTTTCTTAGTTGTAGAAGAATCTTGGATGTTCATGATGATATTTTCACAAAATTAATTAAAAAAAGCAAATAAAAATATTAACCTTTCTAATGCAAAATCCAAAGCTGAAAATTTATCATTACACACATGGTCTAGTAAAGTGAAACAAATCCATATTTAATACCAGTTTTGCATCTGGTCTTAAGGTTTCAACTTAATGGAAACTGAACCTAAGCAATGGATTTGTTAGGTCCACATCCCAGAAAAGCATTTAATTTTGCATAAATTTAATCAAGAGGAAATAAGGACAGTGCTCACATTTTAGAGGACACTGAAAACTTAACAGGATTGGAACTTGCATCTTAAAGTTAGTAACAGTGCCCTAAATCCTGAAGGTCTTTATAAGAATGCCTCCAGCTCATACATGTGTTTGTGCAAAGTACTTTGTTATGGGAGAGATGTAATAGGTTAAAGGAGAACTGAAGGTTGGGAAGAAGTAGGACAATATCTAAAGGTGAAGAAACTCTTTTTCTTGGGTGAATGTAGGGAAGAATGAGATCGTATCCATTTTAAACCTACCAGTTTTTTTTTCAAAGTTGCTTAGAGACATTTGGACCAAATTCAAACCCACTGAAGTCAATGGCAATATTAGTGATTTCAATGGAAAATGGATAGGACTTCATACTGTTAGCAAAGATGAGGTTTAGGTTTAACTGTAGCTCGCAGAGTACAGGAATTCTTGAAATCCTTGCAAAGAACCGTTTGCAATTTTTTTCCTCCTTTTTTTTTTCTTCCCCTCGTTTCAGTAAGCAACTATGACATTTTAACAGGAAAGCTGACAAAAGTAAACCTCCCGAAGCGCAAGGTACTTTCTCACGACTTGTCCTCTTGGTGAAGACCATGCATTGTGCAGTCCTCGTTGTAGTACATCAGCCCCATAATGGAGGCCTGAAGTCATAAGCTGCATGAGCAGCTTTACACTGTGATGGTTTTATGTCACGTCAAGTTCCTTACTTCCCTTTTATAATTTTTCTGGTAAGCCTTTTATAAATATATTGCAATTATTTTCTTTTCACTTCCCAGATCTGTTTCCTGCTCTTCATCATGTGCATTTTCTATCCTGTATTTTTAAATGCTTCCCTCCCAGTGCTTCTGTTCATGGTTTTCCTCTGCTTGTAGTTACTGCTTCTTTTTTTCTCTCTCTGAGAAATGTCACTAGGGTCTTCTAGATGTGATTAAAGTTTGACACTGCCAAGTCTTACAGCTTTTGGTCACAGTCAAACGTTATGAACATGCATAGATTTAAGGGATGCTAAAGCAGTTAGATATAATTACAATAAGGATAAATTAATCTGGCAAAATAAGATGCAGAGCCTTCATGAAGTGTCTTGTGGGAGTGTCAAAGGCCATTGATGGTCCTCTGAAGCTGTCACCACTTAAAGACATCATGTAGGACTTTAGGAAAAGAGCTTGAAGATGGGAGGAATGGTTGTAGCACTTCTCCAGCTGGGTGGGGAGTTTGCTGCTAATAGCAGCTTTTATTTGTGAAAATGAATGAAGAGTAGGAGTGCTTATTGCGAGCGCACATGGCTGGCACTGGGCTCTGAGTTCTCCAGTGGACCTGTGGGCTGCGGTGCGCTGAGACAAGTTTCTTGCCTTCGTACCGGCAGAGACAGCTGTAGCCATCTGCAGCTCATCTCAGGGGAACAGTAAGTAAGAGCCACAGCAGCTGCAGCCATGGCTCAGCACGTTAGCTTAGGTGATCAGCACCTCAATTTTATGTTAATATGCTGGGCTGTGTTTTGTGGTGAGCATGTGTTGCCTGTTCTGCAGCCTCTGCTGTGGCACAAAGAACGGATAACAGGGTGGGACAAACAGGTGGCTGCAACCACCTCTGTCAGCTGCTGCTGAGCATGATGGTGCTTAGAAGTGACTGGCCTTAGGAGCTTTAACAAGATTTCTTACTATCTCATTTTCCTCATTTTCTGTTGTAATCTGGTGCTTGAGGTCCTTTCTTAAGTTGTTTGGATGTCTATTCTACCTTGCTGTTGAGGCATTAGGAGGTTTAAAGCATGTGTCCAGTAGAGTCAAGATATAATAAGTTAGAATGTGATGTAAAACCATGTTAGTTGGAATGTATTCAGCTCTGTATGGACCCTGTCATTCAGAAGCAAAGTACCCATACAGGAACGTAATGAGCTTTAGCTAATGTGCTCTCACTTTGCAGCAGTCTTTAATTAGTCTTTTCATTCCCCGTGTCCCTTAATCAGTGCAGACTTCAGGTTTTATTCATCCTACCCACCATCTAGTGCATACTGTATGTCACCAGAAAGCTCAAGAAAGAGTTCAGGTCTACACCCCCTCCTCTCCCAAGCAGAGAAAAATATTGCTGTCTCTTACAATGCTATGGTTTGCTTTAAAATACAATTATGTTCCCTCAGTGGCACTGTAGTATGCTCTCTACATACCACTCTAGAGGTTGATTTAACTTCAGTTATTAATCTCAGCAGCTGTTTATGGCATTGTATAGTACAGCATTAAGAAACAGAGATTATCCCTTAAATAAATGTAAAGATATGCAGGCAGTGGAGTGCAGTATTCTCATAACAACCTAACCACAGGTATGCTATACTGCTGTGTAATAGACCCTACACTTAAAATAAAGTTTAAACTCCCTTTTCTCTGCCACTCTTTTGTGGGATTTTTTTTTTCTTTTGAATTGCTAGAAAAGTTAAGGTGGCCAGAGTTTTTCCTGATGGCTCAGAAGTTTGGTCATAAAATTAAGATGAGCAAACTAGCCCCTGCTTAAAACTGTTTGCTATAATATTAACATTCTTTACGTTGGGGGTTAATGCCAATAGGCAATAATAACAAGCACATCTGGGGCCATAAGTTTGTGGCAATTTCTGTCCCATGATTGAGTGTAAAGTCTGTGAAACTTCACCTTCAGCAGAAACTTTATCTCATGGAGTCCCCAGGGTCTAGCAGTACCTGAGCTTCTGCAGTGAGCTGGTGTCTCGTTGCAGGATGCTTTCTTCTATGTGGCTATGTCTTTCCAAGAAGCCTGGAAGAACATAATGATTTTTGAGTTCTCTGTGTATCTGTCAGATTTTGTTGAAATTTGGTAACCATTAAAAAAATAAATGGGGTTGGCAACATATGTTGTTATTGTATCAGTGGGATTTATATCAGTATTGTTGTATCTGAAGGAAACTATGTTAAAAATTACAAAATGCTGGAGTACAGACCATATTAATACTAAAAACATTAAAGTAGTTTTATGAATGCCATCGTTTTTCAATACTGTTGCTGTTTCTAAGCATTTTCCTATCTCTTTGTAAAATGTTCTCTTTATAAGCGAACATCTGCTATTTGTTCCGGGTGCTACCCTCCATGGCCACCCGGTGACATGGGTGTTGTGTTGGCACCTTTCCTCTTCACTCCTTACCAAATGAACCCCAGCTGTGCACGCAGGGGTAGCTGGGGCAAACCTTTTTTTTCCTAGCACCTTTGTACAGGCGTGGCTGGGGCTTGTATGGGGCACGCAATTCTTGGGGGGAATCTACAAGAAAGAAGACAATTGTCTTTATTTCCTCTTCAGTGAGAAGAGGTGCATGAGTGGCTTGTCAGTGAGATTGGGAGTGGAAATCAGTAAAACCCTATAGGAAGTAGCTAAATTGCACAGCTATGACTGAATACACCTAGGAAGGAGGTCTATTGGGTAGGAAGGTGCTATTTCTAGAGTCTTTCTGCGTGCTTATTTTGGTTAGCTTTGAACCCACTCAGGCAGCATGGGTTTGACTCTGCCGCAGACGTTGCTACTATATTACTGATGTTTCATTTAGGAGAGAGAGAACTAAAAGGCAGCGCAAAGAGAACAAAGAGAAAAGCTAACGAAGAGCTATTGTGCTATGGGTGAGGGAATTTAGAAAAAAAAATACGATGAATATGCAATCTATAGCCTGCTTGTATTAGACTAGCTTTTAGGGAACATTTTTTTTTATCCCTAAAATAAAGCAGAAGTGTTGTTTAAATTAGACAAACACATTTAAACTTAGAGTAAACCTTAACCAGTCCACCTAAGTGGAAAAGACAAGAAAGAATGAACAAGGTTACAAGTACAACTCTCAAAGAAAGAGTATTCAAAGTGTCTGGCCTTGAAGATGTTTATATAGAATTTATTACAATATATTGGTAGTTGGGGAAGTCAAGTGAAAGAAAACAAGAAATCCCAGCATTAAATACATTATCTAGTCCTAAAATTAAATGAGAGAGTAACCACGTTTGAAAAACAAGGAAAGTCTGGTTAAATTTCCTTTGTATTATTTTTCCTTTTAACATGAATGAAATGTCTTAGCTTTTAAATCAGCTATTATTGCGCAGTACCAATGAATAGCAAATACCAGGCTTATGTTTTAAAAAGGCGCTTATGATGATTTTGGGATTTACAGACCATGACCTTGTCTTCCTTAGCACATAGTAAATTGCTTGAAGCTATAAGGAAAAAGAGACTAATAGAAGACTTAGTATAATATATAACAGATAGAAACTAGAATGGTTTATGTATAAAGGAAAATAAAACTTGTCAGATGTGCTCTAGTTCAAAATATATTAAAATAGGACACTTTTTATGTTTGACATCTTTTAGAAAATTTTCTTGGTGGTGTCTTTTGAATTGTGAGGAGAAATACTGTCATGAATAAAAAGTTGTTAAGAGACAGGTATTGGAAATAGCCTGAAGTTCAGAAATATTTTGTGTTAGCTGCTAAATTTACTCTACAATCTCCCATACTTGCTGGGCTCCAGCTAGCAAGGCAATGTCTGGCTCAGCTGTCACAGAATCATAGAATCATAGAATGGTTTAGGTTGGAAAGG
>NW_009647419.1:590229-643868 GCF_000708025.1 Charadrius vociferus
CCCAGCTCTCCTGTAGGCCCCCTTTAGGTACTGGAAGGCCGCAATAAGATCTCCCCGCAGCCTTCTCTTCTCCAGGCTGAACAGCCCCAACTCTCTCAGCCTCTCCTCATAGGAGAGGTGCTCCAGCCCTCGGATCGTGCTCGTGGCTCTCCTCTGGACACGCTCTAGCAGGTCCATGTCCTTCTTATGTTGAGGACTCCAGAGCTGGATGCAGTACTGCAGGTGGGGTCTCATGAGAGTGGAGTAGAGGGGCAGAATCACCTCTCTTGACCTGCTGGACACAGTTCTTTTGATGCAGCCCAGGATACTGTTGGCCTTCTGGGCTGCGATTGCACATTGCTGACTCATGCTGAGCTTCTGGTCAATCAGCACGTCCAGGTCCTTCTCCTCAGGGCTGCTCTCCAGCCATTCCCTGCCGAGCCTGTATTTGTGCTTGGGATTTTCCCGACCCAGATGTAGGACCTTGCACTTGGCCTTGTTGAACTGCATGAAGTTGGCTTGGGCCCAGGTCTCCAGCCTGTCCAGGTCCCTCTGGATGGCATCCCTCCCCTCCAGCGTGTCTGCCTCGCCAAACAGCTTGGTATCATTGGCATGCCAGTGTAGAAATGCTATTTTGTGTATGGAAGGTCTCATCATAGCCATAATGAAAAAGAAATCATTGATTTCTTAACTTGGTCTCCTGCGATAGGCCAGTGGAGAGGGAAGAGTTTTTCTTTAGGACTTTTGATGGAGAAAGCTCTCTCTAGACTGACCTTGGCTGAGAGATGCTAAAGGACTGTATTTCTTTCTGATTTAGGCTCCCACAGTCTCGTTTTTCAGCAGATGTTGGAGACTGCATGTCTATCCTGTGATTTCTATCATTTCTTGACCTATCTCAGAGTCATATGACTGTAGGAATATAGAACAATGGGCTGGAAAAACAGAACAAAATCCAATTTCTTATTATAGTCACGTTTCCCTTCCACCATCAGATACAATGATTTCTTCCTGCACCATGGTGGCAGATGTTTCCTTTTGTATTGGTTATGAACATCTCCCCACGTTTATCTTTACAGGCATAGAAATCCTTTTTTTCCTAATATGCAGTCAAATCACACTAACCCTTTCTTCATCTTAGTGTGGGACACCAGGGCTTTTCTGCATTAACTCTGTGGTCTGTCAGACATACAAAAGGCCCTGGATTCCTGCTCTTCTGAGGTGCTTCTCTGCTTGCTAGCTCCTCAGGATGTCTCTGTGCTTATTACACTGAGTCCTGTGTCCGTCTGGTTTAAGGGTGCTTCATACCAGATCAAAAAATCTGCAAGCAAAAGAAGAAAATGGCAGCTTATGGTTTTCAACAAATTCTGAAGGGGAAGAAGCATTCATTTTGAAAATTTCTAGCTGGACCAGATAGCTTGTTCCTGTCCCTTTTGACGACCAGATCTTATATAAGAAAACAATGAGATTTATTGCCAATATTTTTCAGTCCCCATTTCAAATCTCAGTGCTTCAGTGCCTGGATTTATTCCAGAAGCTGCCATCCTTATATAAGCCCAAGGCACTCTGTCTTTCATCTGAATGCTTGTTGGATTTTAATCTTTCTTTTCTGCCTGTCTCAATACCTAATAACTTGACTCATGCACATCGAACTACAGCATGCCACTGCCCATCAATCAGCCAAGTCACCAGAGGCAGTGCCAGAGTCTGACCCAGAGCCAGAACACCCTGCGTATGTACTGGACAATCGCATTTCTTCAGCTCTGTAACCCTCACCCAGCATGGGCTGGAGCACTGGACATGGTGCGATTATGGGGAGGGGGGGGTGTCTCTTTTGGGAACTCAAGGGACAATGCCACTGACCACAGCAAGCGTATCTACCCGGGTACCTTAGTAACTTTGATACCTGCAAAACCAGATTAAGGGTCTAAGATGAAGATACAAGAAAGTCAAAGACTACAGCGAACACTGGGATCTTTTTCTGTTCATAGAGGAAGCTCAGTTTTAAGCTACTACACAGTCTAATCCCTAATTACTTCTGGGATTCTCTACATGAAGATCTGGAATGCCATTCTGTATGAGGCTAGGCCATTTCTGCTGGTGAAGAGGAAGAAGACAAAGTATATGACTGGCCAGCCAGGGAGGAGGAGCATGGGACTTCACAGTGGCCAGCACTTCTCAACAGTAGTTGTCTGAGGGTCGCTTGCGAAGCAATGAATGTTTCTCATTCTGCGGTGCTTCCTTCACTGCTAAACCTCTTGTGTTTGCAGTATACCTCTTCTCAGGTATCCGATGTTTACAAAGGGAATGGCAGTCATTGCTCCTGTGAGAATATTGTCATCATGACAGAGTATATGAATTGCATATGCATCCCCACCTCTGCTCATAGGCTACCTTGTTGTCAGTAGCTGATGCTGAACGTGAAACAAATTAGTTTCAAGTATAGCTGTATTGGCACAGGAAGGATTGTTGTGAGTCTCAGATGTGGACTTTTGCTAACTGCAACTTGCAGAACTATCCAGGAAATGCTTAAGATGTATGTCTGATGTCTTTGCCGTGTTGAGATATGAAGCACATATCCATAGCGCAAAGATAGTTTGATGTTTTTTTCTGAAGCGGTGGTTCACATCACAAAAATAGAGATTATTTTTATCGTGGAGCCACCCACAAATATCTTTATGATGTAAGGTTGCCCACGTCCTGCAGTGAATATGAACAGTGGCAGGCAGTGCAGAGCTAGATACCAAATGGCTTGCCCGTGGTGCCTGCTGTGGCTAATTTGACAGAAATGCAGTTGTATGCTTATGCCAAATCTGCATTATGTTTGTGTTTTTTTAGACCTTCCAGTAGGGACACAGCCAAAGAAAGGAACCGAAGAACTGAAATTGCAGCCTAGCGAACTGAAGTGGTCTTTTGTTTAGTCAATGGAAAGTTAGGTGTTTAAATGCAGAGGCTGGCAAAGTTGAATCCCTGCTATGGCAGATCCAAACATGCATTTGATTGTTCTTTTTCTGATCTTACACTCTGGAAACCTTTAGCTTTTCCTCTGTAGATAGTTATTTTGACAGTCTTTCTGTCTTCTCCCACCCTTTGTCTTGGCTGCCTCCCTCTGTCATCGTAGTAATGGCTGGCTATTGCAAATGCGGCACCAGGGTTTTCTGGTGGACAGCACTGTGTCTAAACTTCTGAGAGTTAATGTATTTTTTACTAGGGATTGTTTGTGCATGAATGGTATTTCTTGCATGCTCTTCAAGCTGTATACTTGGTCATTGAAATTATTTCACATCGCCTCTGTTCCTCTCTGGGAAAAGTAACAGATTGTCTTGCAAATGTGTTCTCCTGTTAGCATGTGGATTTATGTGCGAGCGTTCACACTGGCAATAATATAAGATTCTCCCAAATGTTACTTTGAGTGAAACTCCTAGACAGTGTGGTAGACAGGCACTTTTTAGCCTCTTTCTTATAACTTGGTGTACATTGTACATTTTTTCCACCAGGTAAAGCAATGCAGTTTCTTCTTTTCTGCATTGTGTCAGCTTTGTGGAGCCTGAGACAGGCTTGATTCAAGACAAATGAGTTTGTAATGCCACAGCATAGCCAGAATCTTTCTTCCTAGAAACCAAAGAAAATTTGTCATAGATGCTGTAATAGCTGGCAAACAAGTGTCCTTTGATGAATGATACTGATTTTCACAAAGATCCTGAAAGTTCGTATCCGTATTGTGCTCTGTTGCAAAGCCATAGGGCTTTCTGGTTAGCAACTTATCACCACTCTGAGACATTTAAAGATGAAGAATTCCCTTTTAAAAGATGTCTTGTATGCAAAATGATTTGAAAAATGCCTCAATATCACTGCTTACGTCATCTGTAAACAGCACACTGAAAGTTTCTAGAGTTAATAAATGGTAATTAGCTTCTCCTAGTATTTTAGATGTACAGTTTCTCATAGCTTATAAGCACATGGGATTCAGTTTTGGGTTCCATATTAATAATCAATTATTGAAACATCATTGAAATATCTGTTAATCATTTTAAGCTTTGTTAACTATTTATCAATGTGCTACCAGTGCAAATTCTGCTTTTAGATTCTACTGTTGCAGTACTGTTGACAACTACTGTAAAGTACAATTTTAAAGGCTAACAGGCATGTGTTAGGAAAATGATGCATTGATGGTTAGACTCCCATGGCTTGCCAATAAAGTATTGTTGGGCCAAATTCATTCAAATGCCTGAAAAAGAAATCTGAATGTTTGATATATTTACGTGTGCTCTAATTTGCACTTGCTTATGGGTTTTAATCTCATATACTGACATATTTCTAAACTAAAGGAACCCCAAGAATTAATGAATTCACATCTTTTAACAGACACCAACCAATACTAAAATGACATTCCAAGACACAAGATTAATTTTCTCCCCCTCAATTCTGTTGTCAATTCTATGGAAATTTTCCCCTTTAAAAGTTGTGCAACTGAATCTGTTTGGTATACAATGATGATTATAGCCAGGGTATATGGGACATCTTTGTTTGTTTGTTTGTTTGTTTTTCCCCTCCTTTTTATCCTCTTCTTTTCTCTCTGATGTTTTTAAAAATACATGTTAGCTGTGTAGCAATTGAACATTTTTTTTCAATCTGTTATAGTTAAAAGAGTTCAGAGATTATTTGTCCTGGTATACTTTATATGTCCACTTCTTTCTTGACAAGTCAAGTCAGTGAGGAGTGGTATGAGCTGAGAAGTCTATCAGTTCTGGTCCTGGTTCCAAAGACGTCACCTTGGGGTTATAACAATATAATGTTTTTATTGTCAGAAGATAAAATTTCTGACACAAAAAAGAAATCAAGAGGAATAACATCAGTTTTCTTTAATTCACATTTTTCCAATAAAGAAAGAGAAGTTACAACAAAGTTACTTCTCTGTATGCCTCCAGAACTTTATATGCATGTGCACTGGATGTCAACATTGTGCAATTACCTAGTATGACATAGCACCAGTCCTGCAAACCTTATTTACCATGGTTGATGCACTGGCTTTGACAACTTTATTTCCCCAATGATGACTTCATGCATGAAGAAGCAAGACTAGGGCTATAACATGCTTGACTTGCCACTGTTTTTGAAAGGAGCTGGAAGAGATTTAGGACTATGTAACTCCTTTTCAAAAGGTGAACATACCTCCACACCTTTGAAAGGCCTCAGTGATGGTTGGATGTTTGCATGCCTGTCATTTTTAAAGTGAGAACTGGTCTTTCAGGTCACATAGGTGCTTTTGAAATTTTTAGCTTTTGTATCACACTCAAAAATATTCTCAAAGGAAATTTTAACTTAAAAAAAAG
Organism: Charadrius vociferus; assembly: GCF_000708025.1. Lineage (NCBI taxonomy): Eukaryota > Metazoa > Chordata > Aves > Charadriiformes > Charadriidae > Charadrius > Charadrius vociferus. The sequence continues at coordinate 595,539 of NW_009647419.1, forward strand.
ATTACTATTGAGTGAAAAGTCTAGACAGGGTAACTAGTTCAAAGCCTTGTTTCTGGTAGATGGCTGGATGAGCTCCATTAATATTAACAGAAGATTTTTGCTTCAGCCTTGAAAGTATGAATTTTCTTGGCATATAAAGCCTATTTTTCTGCACCAATATTGACACTTTGATGCAAAATTGTGAATAGCAGTTGATGTTGAGATGTTATAGGTATGCAGCAGTCTGAGATGTTTTCCTTCCGATTTTTGTGCCAGGAAAAGACTGCTAACAGTACTCCAACAGAAAAGAAATCTGGTAGCAAAGTGCATAACAATTTTGTTCTTCTTGGTTTAAGCCTAAAAGGCCATGCACTTAACATTTACAAAGAGGGATATATTTTTTAGCTATCACTTCCATTTGGTAAAACAGTGGAACAAATGCTGCATAAGGTATAATTCCTGTGAAATAAGCACAATGAGTTTATAAAAATGAAGGTATTTCCCTAGAACTATAAAATTAACAGAGAAGAATGGACATTATATTAAGTTTATAGGCATTTCAGAGTGCCACAGAAAGTGGGTCTTTAGGCAGTCATGTGGAATGGGAATGGAAAGAAGCATACCCCAACCCATGAGAAGACATAAACTTTCAGTTACTAAAATGCACAATGTAGTTTCACAAGAATGTACTTAGGGCATCCTGGGAACACTAATGACCTTCTACATATAACTGTGATGTTATGGTAACTAATGTGAACTTAGAATAGGAAACAAGGTAGAAGTAAAGGTTATTTTTATCAGTAGAGACCTGCCATTGCTGGAGACACATGATGTTTTGCGCTGTACGGTGTATTTTTGAATAACACGGAAAAGGGATGAAGATAAAGTCATCTGATGACATTCAGATAGGGTAATAAAAATGAAAACTGACAGCAAAGATGTGCCGAAATATCTCACAATATTGACTATAAAGTGACTGATAAAGTTTAGCATGAATGTATAAAATGATGCATCTGTGGAAAAATAATCTGAACTTCAAATACACAATGATAAGTTCTGAGGCCACCTAACAAAGAGATTTCATAATAGTTATGGTTCTGTGAAAATTTGTGCTTTCAACAGCAAACAAAAGTGCAAAATGAATGTAAGGAAATATGAGGAAAGAACTAAGAGAATAAAGAAAAAAGAAATAATTATGCGATGTTCTAAATCTGTGGAGCTAATGTTCGTGACTGGATGGGACAGCACATTGCAGAGAACAGTCCAATACTGTAAGGGTAATGGTTTAATAGCTCTTTTCCACACCTACTTCGAGGTTACTGTGAGTCTCTCACTTTCTACTAAACTTTTGCTAACTTTCTCAGGCAAAACCTTTGCCACATCCGCGAATTAAGTTGAAACAGAAAATGTAAGCACAGAATTTGAGGAGGGAATTTGAGGAGGGAATTTTGGTCAAGAATTAAGTTCAGAGATCGTATCTTCAATAAAACTGCATGAAAGATTCCTCTTTCTCTCTCTCCTGGCAACGCACGTTCATTTCAGAGTCTGTAGTTCCTTTCTGCTTACCTTTCAAGTTTTAGGTGAATAAGTAGAATTTGGCGATTGGAATTTTTCAGAAAATAAAAGGATAGAAGAACCCTATGAACGAAAAGGAAAGTAGGATTGAAATGTATTTGAAAATATGGACATGAATCTCTGGAAAAGCTAGTGTTAAAATTTTGTGATACCGTCAGTATTGTTTTTTCTGAAAACATGTATATATTGTCATAATTTACCAAGTGTGTAAGGATCATTAGTCAGGGCAAACAGCAGGTTGTAATGCACATGGAAAAGGCCTTTTTTGCTCTTGTTTTTTACTGGGAAGATTCGCTGTCAGGCCTCCCAGTTCTCTGAGCTTGCTGGTAGAGTGGATGGGAATGAGTATTACCTGCAGGGGTGCTGGCAGGGCCCACGGTTGGCAAACGGACTGCCAAGCAGCACCTGTAGGATAATAATGCGGTAATGCGTGTAAGAATACTGCTGAAATATCCCAATTTTGTACTTTGTGTATTTTTTAAAATTGCTTAGCCTTCTCAGCTGGTCATTTACAGACTGCTGAAGTATTTTGCGAATGTTTCATAAATTGGTGGGGGGAGGAGGGGATAAAAAAGTCAGTCTGTTACTTTTTGCAGGGGTTATATTACTTGTTTAGTATTTTGCCAATTATGTGTTGTGACTTTAACATATCTGAAATGGTTTGTAAACCTTAGCATGGATAAAAATCTTGTGATAAACCACACTGGAAAAGCATGGCATGTTCTTTGCTATTGATAGCTTTTCCTTTATTATTCCTTGCACCTTTGCTGGAAATATTTCACCTTTTTGTCTAGAAAGACAGATATTCTCATTAGGTACTCAGAAATTTATTAGGTAACCATTGCGTAGCGCTTTACATTTAGATTAAAACTGCTTGACACTACTGCAGTCTACATATTCATATATGGGATGAGACATTCACATCTTTTTTTTTGGCCACTCAACAGTGAGTGTGACCAATGAAGATACAATGGATTGAAAAAGTGAACAGCCAGGGTTTAAGGACTTGGGATGAAGTGAAATTTGAATATTTAAAATATGTGCAAAGACTTGAAAGCATCTATGAAGTGTAAATACAGACGGGTTTATAAACAACTAAAATGGCAAAAGACACAGGCATTAAAAATGCAAAAATGTGTCAATTCTAACAAAGGCCACTGTTAAATTTAAAATACGTGATAGAAGTAAAGTTAAGTTTTACAGTCACAAAATGATGGATAAACAGCAAGGTCAAATGTTATTTCAAAGGATGTGCCTCATTCTCCAGCAAAATTTTTGTTGGCAATTGTCTGACTTCTTACTGCTTGATAGTTAGGTGCCTAGTTGAAGCTTGTTGCTTAGGTTATCTCTAAACTCATAGAGCAATAGACTTTTCTCAGAGAGTGATTATGCTGTGTTAGGTTGAGTCTCTAAGAAGAAATTGTCAGGGAGGTTTGCACTTAGCCAAGCATTACGCTGTGAGTTTAATTAAAACAATAAGCACTGAAAGGGTAAATTTTTTTTCCCCATTATGTTTTTACACGCTACTTTATAATGTTTCCTCCGGATAGGGATGGAATAGCTAAGATATGCTGGTCCAAGATTATTTTTCCTTTATCAAAGCACAAGCAATTTTTCATTGTGGCAACTTTCTCTGCCCTTGAATAGCTGGCAAGCAGGTGACTTGGACATAACAGCATTTGACTTGCAGAAGATGGAAGACTGACTACTGTGCTTTTGCCAAATTCTGCCTAGTTAATTGACTCAGTATCAAAAGATTTCCCTGCTTTCTCGGATAAGGAAAATGATAAGAAAAAAAAGGAGTCAAGATAAAGGAATAAACTAGGAAATAGCCCCTCTTTTTTTTTTTTTCACTGTCTAAGCAGAGTGCACAAGGAAGTAAATTTAAGTCTTAAATGATTTTTTTTACCAGACAGCCCATATCAAGATCAGATATTGATTACAGCTTGCCTTTTTGTGCTCTGATGCTTTTTATTGACTTTTCTCTTCAGTGCCCTGTGATGCAGTACCAAAGTGATTGGATCAGTATATTTTCCCTTTGGGATTACACAAGAAATCTTGGATGCCTTACAGATGCGTGTATTAGGCCTCCAAATATTCAGTGTTCACATAAAATGAACAAGAAATACATCATTCTTAAAAGGCGAAGAAGAAAGCTACTCTGATGAAAATGCTTTTGTTCCTGTTGAGATATCTGCAGATCTATGCAGAGGGGTCAGAAGGTCTGTTTAAAGCAGGCTGTTCCTCAGAAAAGTAATATGGCAGGACATCTGAATATCTGTGGGTTTTCTGCTGGTCTGTGCAATGCTTTGGTGATGAGGTGTGCTCGCATTACCTTTATTTTTCCTTTGTTCCCTTAATTTGGTAGAGAATTATCACTGGGCCTGATTCTCATTTATATTTGGGCTGTTGCACACCTTGACAGAGGATCTGGTTGCACTTTCATGTCCTTGTACGCTCCTAGGGTGGGGGTGATTTCTCCAAGGACAGCAGCTGAGAACTTCTGAGCACCCGAAGTTGCATGTTTAGAAGTTGGATTTACCCGGGACATTACAGATAGCTTTCCTGCATTACTGTTTCCCATCAAACCGAAGAAGAGCTGTTCTTGTAGGTAACCAAAGTTACAGAAATTTCACAGCCAGTGGTATAGCTTTTGTTTTATTGGTAGCTGGGGGCACATTTATGCAATGTCGTGTTTTGTAATGAAAGAGTTGGGAGGAGGCATGGGAGGTGTAGGGCTGCAGGACACAAGCTGGAGCCTTTGGGGTGCTGCTGAGGATATAGCGTTTGTAGCTCAATAACCACTCTGGTCTCCTTCAGTGTAAACTAAGACTTGCCTCCTTTAGTCTTATCTAAGTCACTTACAAATCTTCTCCCATTTTAGTGCATCAGCGCTTCTCAGTTCTTAACACATTTTCTTCACAGAGATTCTGTGAGATAGGTAAGCACTAGTCTATAGATAAGGGGTGGGGGGAATCTAGCGAACTGTTGAAGCATTTGCTGCCCATGTGTGGGAAAGTAAAAAGTAACTCAGATGAGAACAGCACCACTTTAGGCAGAGCCTTTTCCTTCTTTTCTTGATCCAAGTGCCTTTTAATCACTCTTCTGTCTTGTCTTCCTGAGTGTAGATCATGGCCCAAGAAGAACATAGGTAACAGATACTTGAGTTTTGCAGAAATACCTCTCCAAATGTCCTTCCATGGTTCACATGGTCTGTCTTTTTCTTATGGGCACAGATTTGTATTGTTAAATATTTGGACTTAACTATTTATAACCCAAAGGCTTAAGATAGTTTGTCATATGTATAGCACGCGTGCCTGAGTCCCTAGCCGAGGCAGACTACTTTGATTGCATGAGTGATCAGGAAGGAATCCTATTTATTTGAGCAGGGAATTAAGTTGTAAAAGGAAAGAGGGGAAAGCAGGCACGTGGCGGTTTCCTACTGTTTTAAGGTCAGATGTATCTTGGGAAAGCTGTTCTGATCACTAACATAATCAAAATGTGGCGAGAGATCCCATCATGCTGCCCCAGTGCTAAGACAAGAGATTTTGGATTCCTGGAGTTTTTACAGAAAACAATTCAGCCTACTTCTTTTAATAGACAAGTTGAAAAAGCATCTTTGCAAAATGTCTTACATGCCACATGGAGGGAAAAAACCCAACAGCAGCGGCTAAAAGCTTCAGAGCAGTCCTGTCGTAAGATTGCCTCCAGTCCTGTTTAATGCTGTTACAGCGGAGCAGCCTGCATTCCCCAGTAATGAGGGTGCAGCAGGGGGGCAGCTGAGCAGCGTTGGAGGCAGCTTTCCAGTGCTCCTTGGAGGACAGGGTGACCCTCCGCACAAATGCGAGACAGTAATTGCCCCTTGCTATCTGGCTTAACAAGAACAGAAAATCAGCACAAGCCGAATGAGCAGTGTGAAATACCGTTATTTCTTTCCTTTTCAGAGTGCCCCAAGCAGCGTGGATTGGATCGCTGCCTTGAAGTAATTTAGCCCTTCACCCAGCAAAATGTCTAAGTGTGCATTTAACTATAAGCAAGCAAGTAATCCCACTGGAATCACTTAAGGGCGCTGCGCTTAAATGCTTTGCTGGAGCAGGACCTGAGCTTGGATCTGGTTGGTTGGAAAGTCCTGTGCCGGCCTCACGTACAGCCCTAACAATGTGAGCAACTGGAGTCCGTGGTGCCTAGGCTCCTAAACAGCACAAAGAATATGCTAATCCTTGTTATTATTATTTTTCCTCCTATGTATTTCCATAGCAAAGATATTTGCAGTAGTGGCCGTTGCAAAGTGAATTCCCTTCAGTGTTGGGTAAGTTCCCATATGTCCCTCTGGAACTGATTTTCCTAATAGTGAAAGGTGAAGAACCAGAAAGCACCTACTAATCGCTTGATAGGCTGCACAGCTGATGCAGGCTGTGGTACCAGCAATGCTCACCCCCCAAATTTTAAGGGTGGAGCTGGCAGCCTGTTAATTAGAGCAGCCTGCACTCAGGTGCTACTTGTGCCCTCTGCTTTGAGAGCAACCTGTTCCTGTCTGCCACTCAAACTGACACAAGCTGTTTTCCAAGCAATTAATTCATTTCGAAGTAACGAGTTTGTCTACTTACAGAGATATACGGTACTCTAAAGAAGGAGGAAATTGCTAACAACAACACAAAAATATGACTTAAACTCAAGGAATATACCATAGGGACACATTTCTTTCTTCTATTTTCACACCTGGGTAAACAAAAAGATACCTAATTTTTAATTACTCTGGAACAATGTATAGATGATCTTTATAGATTACTGTTTACGCAAAACTGTTCTTTTGAAACAGATTTTGGTGCATATTCTACTCATGCAATTAAAATGAATATGGATTAGAAACCAATTATTGTTTTTTAATATGAAATGTTTTCCTAAGATTTTTTTTTTTAAAGGGATAGATTTATTTTTCAAATATTCCTGGGAAGACTTATTTTTATCTTAGAATCTTTCAGATGCTATGTTCTGGCTTTCTGGTGTTACTCTTTTTGTTTCACTCTTTACTTTTACTTTCTTCTGCTACTTTTCCTCCTTTTAAGGAAGCAAAAATTTTAAAAAATGAATGTAAAATCTGTAAAAATGGATTTGTCAAAAATCAGAAAAAAAAGTTTAGGAAAGCAGCAAATCCTTTTAAAACACAGTTCCAGACGAAAATATTTCAACCAACTCTAGTTACAGGTTTGAATAAAAGTGCTCTGCAGGCCATAGCAGAAAGATAAGGCTTCAGCAAAGAACAGGCTGTCTTAATAAAAAAAGATCAAAAAAGCGGTTCATGCGCTAGGAGCTCCCTGGAAGTGGACTGTTAGGCTTAGCAAATGGAAAAGTGATGGACAAGGGCATATACAACGTCTGCTCTTCGAGGGAGGAAGGAGAGGAGATGAATCATATGGACTTGCTCACTGCAGTAAGGAGCTGTAAAAATCATCTGGTTGAAACCCCAGCTCCTTTAAAGTGAGGTTACCATTGAAGGTGCTAATTCTCTCCAGCTGTGAATCTGTCCCAAGGAGGGATAATTTCAGTGTGGACCTTCTTAGGAAAGTATCGGAAATATCAGATTGTGGGAGTGCCGTCAGTGTGTGAACAGGAGGATTTTCAAAGTTTGTCACTGGCCAAGGAGAAACACTCAGCTGAAGATAACTGGAGCGACTAAGCCCCTGCAGCAGATTTTTAGGGGATGACCGTTGGATAACCTTTTAGTAAACCCCTGGTGTTTTGCTGACCCGTGATACACTTCCTCCTGTTTATTTACAGGTCAGTTGCTTGCCCTGCTCCTCCCCTTTCTATCCCTGTTACATTTAATCAGCGTGAGTGTAGTTCACTGTTCCAACTTTATTGATTCTTAGAGCAGATTTCATCAGAACCTAAAAAAGGAAGCGTAGGCTGCTCCTCTCTTATTCTTTGACTGATGCTTTCTTTTAGCCTACATGACAAAGTGATAGATGTACTTAGTTAACTTTCTGCAAAATCATTAATGCCACCCTTACCGGTTGGCTACCCAGGTATTGGTTAAATAGCTGTCATGTGTTTGTTACCTGAGACACTGCAATCCTGTATAATCAGACCCCTAATTTTCTTCTCTGGTTGGTCCTATGGAACTGGTATGAAATGCATAGCTAAGGGAGGAAAAAACTAGCATCTGTTTTAGCAGTTAGATTTTTCCTGGTTTAGCCTCAGATTAAAGCTGCAAATTGACAAATGTTCACTTGGAAAAGCTGAAGTAAGTGTTTGAAAAAAATAAATAAATATTCTTCTGATGTTTTTTTCCCTCGTGTGATTAGAGTCTACAACAAAACAATGCATAACTACCTCCTCAATCTCCTTGACTCCTTAGAGAGCCTGAGGTCAATGGACCTGCTATATAAATGACTGCTCACCAAAAGCACATCATCTGGTCTGATCCCTGATGCGCCCCCTGAATTTCAACTTCACTCCTCCAATCCCCATTGAATTCTGACATTTGACAGGTGCTCTTGTTAATGATCAGCCAAAGCTCATCATCCCAAGAAGGGGAGGCAATCTTGGTCTTAAAACTCAGCATTCTAGAGAATCCACCACAAGTCTCCACAGATGTATCATCATTGTGGTTAAGAATATGTCTTCTTGTGTATCTGACTTTTGTCTTGTTAGATTACAAAGGCCTTTAGTGCTCTGTGGTTTTCCCTGTTAAGATCTTTACATATTAGTTAAGACATTTCTTAGTTGTCTTTTTTGTAAACTAAACAATTAGATTTTTTTAAGATTCTTTTTGTAAGATATTTTTTACAATCCTAAAAATGTATTGGTGGATCTTTTTCTGTACCTTACCTCATTTTGTCAACACAATTTTAGAAGTATGGAAGCCTTGCGGTGTGGCTCCAGCTGCCTGGTATCTGTATGATGTGCCAAGGTTTGAAGAATAGAGAATGTTTGAAAATTTGGACAACCTTCTTGGCTATCCCGTAACCCTGGTGCCTGTGAAAGATATTACACAAGGAGAACCTCTACTCTGCAATCTGAAGGTTTGACTGAAGCTTAAAACAGCAGAATGAACTTTAAGTTAAAGCAGTAATGGGTCTGTAGAAGCATAGGCTATGAAACCTGTCCAGGACCCTGAAAAATACCTCTGGGGCTAATGTATACTGAACACTGTATTGCTTGAGGCTAAACTAACTGATGATAGGTGTTTTAACCTAGGACTGGGTATCTTTTCATGGGTTCCAGTCAGAGCTTTAGACTGCTGCATGTGCTGGCTCAGTATAACAACTTTTTTAGCATTACATTTGATCTAAAAACCCCTCAAGGTATGTTAAATACTTTCTGTCCCTGTCATGAGCAAACAACCAAAAAAATCACAAACAAATCCCACTTCATTATTCATGTAAGCATCTCAGCTGGAGAAAACACATGCTTAACTGAGCACATGCACAACATTCTGTTGTATATATGAAGACATTAAAACAGAGATTAACAGCACGTATGGACAGGGCCCATTGTGGGCAGCAGAAGAGCCTGACTGACCAAACAGCTTGATCCTATCGAGACAGTCAGTCAGATTCTGTTCTCATACCTGCTGGTGCAGATTCCTTGTGTTCCTGTTGATGAACGTTTTACTGGAATTTCTCAGATGAGTTCTGGTTTATCACGTCTGGTGCACGGTTTGAGATTGTGTATACGTTAACCAGTGGTGGGAGAGAATTTTTTGTATTTTTTTACTTTTGTTTTGCAGTAAAAGTGGTCTGAAAATTTATAAGTAAGAAGTGTTTTTGTACAAAAAAAGCCCCTCTCTCTTCCCCTCCTCCCAAATATTTGGCTGTGAGGTTTTCCGTTCTGTGGCTTTGGATATCTTCATCCTGACCCATAGCCCTTTACCCAGAAAAATTAAGATACTGCTTTAAATGAGCAGATTCAAACCAAATTTTTTGTTTTCTTTTGTACTTAACCAGTGTGCGCAAATAAGGAGCCTGATCCCAAACCTTTTCCTGAAATAACAGTACAGTTAGGTCCCACCCTTGTGAATAAAGGCTGCACACACATCTCAGGAAGTAGAGATCCTGTTTTCATATTTGCGTGGTACCGGGCTGGCTCTTCTGTGAAGGACATATAGGAGCCTTATTTCTTATGGTACTATAACTTCCTTGACTACAGTGTTGTATAGGAATTTATAAGGTCAAACTAATTCCTGTGGGTGAAAAATAGAGATTCAACACTTATCATTAGACGCTGGCATTTGAAAATTGGTGGCTATACTTTACACTTTATGCTGTATCCTGCACAGTCATTTTGCTTTTCTCTCAGTATCTTGTTTTTCTCTCCAAATTTTCCATGCCTTTCTGTGGCTATCTTCTGCCTCTTAGCACATTTCTACTGTAGCACCTGTGTGTTCAGCCCCTGGCAGCTCCTGAATGTCAGTGCTCCGAAGGAACTGAATCCCCTTAATTTTACTTCACCGGTTTTCTCATAGAATAGAGGCTGACAGCTGACAAATACAGTGAGGGGAAAGAGCAGCATGAACATTAGGATGAATGTGAGCATGCTGTGGTTTGCCGAGAACAACATTGCCTTTGTTTTGTTAAAAAAGTTATTTGTAAATGAAATATACGGGTCCCTCATATAACAGATGCAGTAAATTGGTGTACTGCCTCATGAACAAGCTTTTTTGACTTTCCTCCTTGCTTCCTTCCATTCTCTAAACAATGTTCTAATCCAGCCATTTATATCACATGTGTAGCATAGTATACGTAAAAGAAGTAAAGGAACTCCAAGACCTGTGTAATGCTACACAATGGTTCCCCAGTTTACACCATTCTTTTCCATTGTACTCAGGTTTTTATACCATCATCACTTCTGTAGTGTCATCTTCCATAACGGTTTCTCAGTGCAGTGTCTCCTGCCAGAACTAGTTAGTGTCTTTCAAATGAGTTTTTATTACTGGTCTCTGTCTTGTCTTTCCACCAGTCTAAGTGGACTGGTGGAAAGTCTGGTGGACAGTCTAAGATGCCCATAGGCAAGTCAAAGATATCGTGCTACTCGGAATTATCTTGTGGCTCTGCTGAGCTCTAATATGTATTTTCCCCTTCTACTGTCAGCAAGGAGATCAGCTTTTAATGGTGAGCACCTGGCTCCAATTTCAAGTGTCTGCTACAGTCCTTGTCCCCTTTTCTTGCCAGTCTCTCCAGCACAGTTCCCTTTCTAATAGATTTGGATTTAGATTTCATTTGGGACTTTGGTAAAGATCCTTTTAAAACAAGGTTTGCTCATTGTAGAACGAAATAGGGAGATCGCATTGTGTCAGTGCTGTGTACTTTGCACAGCTGTTCCATTTACAGATTCAGTTGTGAGTGTTGTTGGCGATCTTAATAAGAATTCTGAATGATCTGGGCTACTTGGCTACTGGACCTGGGAGAGGGTGCCCACCTTGGAGAGCAGTTCAGGTCTTTTAACCAGAAGAAGTGGTAGCTGCATTTGCTGGGAGCACTCCAATGTGTTGTCCATGCTACTTTTATGATAGATGGTAAGGATTTATTTATCCATAGCGAGTTAGTGATCTCATTTTTTATTAACACAAATGAAAAAGGAATTTATTGCTCTCTGTAGCAAAATCTACTATTGCATCTATCATGCAAAACACCAAGCAAAAATTTTTGTATTCCAGTTACTGACAAAGAGCAGATAGCTATTGTATGAATTCTGTCGAGCTGCTCATGTAACTAATCTCAGCCTATTCAGGAATTTAGTTGGAAAGTACATGAGAATGTTACACTAAATTTTGTTCCTTTGTTGTTAAAATATAATCAAAACATGGAAGAAATCAAAAGGTGCAAGATGAGGTCATTCCTCATCTTATTGTACAGTTCTTTCCCAATGGCAAAATTAATATAAATATGTTAGTGAGTACATGCAGTTATGTCCAAGAAAGGAGTATGTTAGAGTCGGTGCTCAAAACACAAGAGCAAAACATTCAGAAAAAATCTGAATAGAGATTTTTTTGTGGTTGTTTTGATTTGTCTCTACAGGTTGTAAATTGCAGTATCAGGATATGCCCTGGGTGTTTTTTCCCCCAAAAGAGTGTTTCTGTGCAGGCATTAGGCACATGTGATTTTTTGATACGTGACATGGAATCTCCAGCAGCCTTCCATTAGGGAGATTATAGCAGTCTTATTTGTGTGTTTTACTTGGCTTTGAGCATCACTGCTCTTGAAAAGATATGTTTCAGTGGACAGGACTACAGTTTGAAACATTTCAATGGCTTTTATCTTAAGCACTTATGGTAATTATGGTTTTGTATTATTATCTGGCTATTTATCATTTCATATGCAAGACTTTTTTGTGATCAGATCTGATGCTGAAACAGAACTAGGGGAAAGTACAAAGAACTTTGCTTCAAAAGAAATCTTATTTCTTAATCATATCTATGTAGGACCCTTCAGGAACTTTATGCAGTGTTTTCCCCTGATGTCAAATTTTCGGTGAGCTACGTACATTATACAATTTCTTTTGGCTGTGGAAACATATATTTCTCATTTTAAGAAAATACTTTTTTTTTTTTTTTTTTTTCACGTACCAAACCCCCATTTTTAATTTTATTTTTTGATAGTATCTGGAGGCTGAAATCAGAATTGGGCTTTTGTGTGCTACAATACATAGCCATATTATGAAATGATGGATTCTGCTTCAAAGAATTAACGGTACTGAGGGGAAGAGAGAAATCTCAGTTAATCTCAGATGTAGGGAGAAGTGCTATTTTAAAGGTTTCTGAACCATTCAGCTTTTAATGTCCTAGTATTACCTGTCTTATCAGTGATAAATGGTTAGCACTTCATACTTTTGCAAAAGGACTTACAGACCTTGCCTTATTCATTTGTATTTTCAGAATGATGGATTATGATATGAGTCCTTCAGTGTTTGGTGCTAGAACAAATACTGAATTAAACCTTTCTTTTTAATAGAGAGAGAGAGATACCAATGTTTGGTGCTAGAACAAATACTGAATTAAACCTTTCTTTTTAATAGAGAGAGAGACACGCTGAAGCTAAGCACAAAGAGCTGCATGAAGCATTGGTAGGAAACTTATTCACTGTTTAGTACTTTGGATTTATGCTTCTTATGCAGAAAAATCTCACTGGCCTCAGGGGACAGAATTACTTATGGGAATAAGTTTACTCTGCTTGTGTGTTTTTGTGTAAAAAAGAATTACTTTCTAAAAATATAGAGAGAGCTCATACCTGTGCCCCCACCCCCAACCACAGCATTCTGGGCATTGTTGGTTGTAAACATTAGGCATAAACTAAAATATAAACTTTTGCTGAATGGTATGAAAACTGAAAAAAAAAAATCCCACACGATAAATAAAGTGTATTTTGAATCATTAGATTACATTGTGGAAAGTATTTGTAATTAACTTCTGAGGTGCTGCCAGTTTTGTGCTAATTGGACAATCTTACTTCTCCATTAAATAGACAGATGGATGACACACTTCATAAAACACCAATTCTTATTGGCAGTAGCTAGTTTATCAATCAATATTTGCCCAGTTGAGAATAGCATTTTAAGTATCAATGAACAGTTCAGCCGTACAAACATCTGTATCACAGTCCTGTTGACAAAAATTTTGTGTTATAAACTGCATTTTCTAGAATTAAATACGTAAATATTCCATTCAAAGTATCATTTTACTTGTCTTTAAATCAGTGCAGAACAGGAAAAGAAAATAACTAAGCTACCAATGATGACTTTGTCATCTTAGCAGACAGTGTTGGGCAAATAAGTGTTAAACTGCTGCTAAAGAAAGCTTTATCCTGATGGCATGTGTGATCCTGCTCCCCAGTGACTAGATATAGTAATATTCACAGAACTTCTGTTCTGGCAAGTAGAGAGTGTTAAAAAATGTTGTGTATCAAACCTTGATTAGCAGTTCTCAAAGCTGACTCTAATTTCTACTGCTATTGGTAGCAAGTCAGACGTCTCATCCTGAAAAACTCCATGAGGATGAGAAAAGAGGAGCCACAACTACCTTGTTAAATATTTTGTCAAGGAAAATTGTCAGAAAGGGACATCTGCAAAACATATACCTGCTTCCAAAAAAGTACATGTGGAAGGAAAACAGGATGGTAGATATACTATATACCCTATATTAAGCAAAAAGAGATAAAAACGAACTTTTAAGCTGAATCAGAAACATAAAGGAAAAACTGAGTGTTCACTGGTAGGAATATCTGCAACCTTTAGTAAATGTTGGACCACTAATAAAGGAGATAACAAATACCATATTCTAAAAGCATTCAAGAAATCAGCATTGACATCATGATCAAATCATATATTATCTGTTCCCTAAGTGCATTCTTTTAAAATTATTTCAGTTTCCATCATTACTGACACGAGCAAGAAAAATCTCAGACATAACCAATGTTTGGGTGAGAATGGCCTGCAGAGAGGGCTAAATTGAGCCATATGTGCTCAATGAACTCTCTAAGCCTAAATGAACCCGAGTGATACCTAGACTGACCTGCTGAGGATTGAGGGCTGAATATTCTCTAGGGAACACAGTTACATTGCCATAGAATTATTTATATGACAGGTTAAATGATAATATTTTAGTAGCAGCTATTGTGCTGCATGTTATTGCAGTGGGTCAGAATTTTATTATTTCTCCCTAAAAAAAAAATTTGTAAGTTTTTTTTTCGAAAAGATACTTTTGAAAAGATACTTGAAGATAAGAAACTTGTTGGATTTTGTATTAGGTGATCAGTTACAGGAATGTTTTATTTATCCTGTGTATCAGAGTTTAATATAAGACATTAAAAAAACAAGTGTTTTTTTACAGGAAGCTCTAGTGATTTATTCAGACATAAGTAGAAGGGAGCTTTGAAAACCATGCAGTGAGGTCTCTTCCATTCCTCACTCTGTCCATCTCCTCCATAGAGAAAGCAATGATCCTCTGCATGAGGAGTTAATGGCTGTTAATAATGGCCTCTCAGCAAGATCATATTTTTATATAACTGAGATGAACTGGGGTCAGAATCAGTGGTAATCAGCACTGGCAAAGGAAACACATCATTATGAGAAATAAGGGCAAATCACTTAGTGAACTGCATTGAAAAAAGTCAGCTCTTGGAACCAGAGGGAACCATCTTCTTGTGGATCTTTTTTTGTATTTTGATCATGAAAAATAGAAAAATAACCTCTTCATCTTCCGGAGAGTTATACCTGAATAGTTTTGTGGTTCTTTTTAGATATACACAAGATGCTGAGATTCAGGATCCTCTTTTTTTACTTTGAAGTAGGAGCAATACTCAGGAAAATATTATAAGAAAAAAATTAACTGCTATATTTTATATATAAATTCATATTTCTTTTAATCAGTTGTAGAGATATGCTTGCCATGTTTAAGTGTGGATTCATGCAAGCTGGCTAAATCAAGCCATACTCAGATTTGGAACTGTTTATGGATGTGTAAATGTTGCAGAGTTTGAAGTCGTTTATTTGATAGCTTGTTGCATTGGAAAATGTTCCTTTTACAGAAGATCCAATATCATATAGTTATGCAGTCATATCCTCTTTGGTGTCCCATTGCCATTGCTTCATGATCAAAACAGGTATCTCGGGTCTTGGGAGTTAAGTCAAGTCCCTGCAGAGGCTGCACTGTGGTATGTGAGGGTTGGGGGAGAACCCTAATTGTCATTTGAGAAGAGAAACCTTTCCTTGTCTGAATATTTTTCCTCTCCTGTCTACAACTGCTGCGGAGGCAATGCAGCGTAATGTGGGGCAATGCTCTTGGGATGCTGGATTAAGGAATCTCCTAGAGGAAAGTATACAGAAAAGCTTGCCAAGGGTGAGGTTATCTTTTCTTTCTTGTTGGAGTTCCCTGTAGGGCTTAAGCAGAGAAACACACTGTTGGCCAGATTCACCAAGTATAGCATAATGGAACCCAAAACATCCAAAGCAGGTGCTTTACTTCTCTGTGTGGTCCATGTGAAAAGTTAAATACCAAAAAAAAGTTTTTTTCTGGATCTAGTATACTGTCAAACTGCTGGAAATGCCACAAAAGGAAGATGTGTCGTGGCCCTTTTCAGGGCCTTTCTCTTGCAAAGCATTTACAGCCTGGTACCCTCCGTTGCACTATGGTCGTTGGCACAGTGAACTTTGCAAACAGCGGCTCTGGTTGGAGAATTGTACAGCTTCCTGCTCTTTGTCGGTGCTTCTCTGTCGTGACTTTTCTGGTGGAAGCAAAGATGGGAGAATTTTTTAATTGTCTTTGAGAGACCGATTGAGCTAATGAGTTTGGCTTTGCCTGAAGGCTGTTAGGGAGCAGGATCAGTCACCCCATCTCTGTGGGGCTTGGGAAGCCTGTAATGTCTGGAAGGTGGGTCATGTCAAGCACGTTTGAAAAATGGTGCCATGAGCGGCACACCTAGATGTGGAAAAGAGTGTTTCTCTTGCTGACTTGGGCACTTTAACCCCCAGGAGCTTGAGCAACTACTTTGCTTACACCTGCACCTGCCACGTATCCCATTTTGCAGAGGTGTCTCTCCTGGGATGTAGGAGATCAGGTTCTTAGTTCCTCCTCTTCAGGATTTTCAACTCCTCTCAGACTCCAGGTTAAAGTATGCTCTGAAGCAGGGCTTTCCCACATATGCTCTTCTTTTGCACACAGTTCTGAAGCATTCTTTAGGCTGCACTAACATGGAAAGCAGAGGATGTGAGTTTACTCACTCCCAGGAAAAACAGAGAATCAATGTTTTGCAAAATAGGTGAGCATTCTGACCATATGATTATTGGATGAGAAAAGAATATAATTTTCTGAAGCAGAAGCTAAGCAATTGGATGCCAACAGAAAGGACAAGCAGAGAAAAAGTAAGGTGAAAGACTTGACAGGAGCAAAATTAGGTGCTGACATGTCTCCAGGGTAAGATGAGAAATTTTGCAAATGCCTGTAGCACCTGGTTGTTGACACAGACATTCACAGAAATCTTTAAGCACAAATTCTTCCTCCAGTGAATCTTTATATCTCTGCTAGAATTGGTAATATTTTGTGCTTATGGGATTTAGAGCATTTCCTTTTGGCAGGCCTTAATAACTGCCTCTTCCATACCCCTTGGAAACATCAAGAATTATTTATTACAGTCTAGGAAGTGCTGAGGCTTGTGGTTAGTAGTCTTAAACATTTGTATTTATTACCATTTATCTAGCCACAATATTAATGTTAAAGTACAAAGTAACCAAGAAGTTGCAGAATAAGAAGGCACTGGAGTGCTTCAGATCGATTTACTCAATCAAGCAGAATACATCCCTGGGCAAAGGGACAGTCTGATTCCTGACCAGCAATTTAATCCCAATTTTGAGGGATGCAGTAGGAATTAATGGATACGTAGCCCGTGTAGAAAGGAAGGAATTTCTCTCTGGGTAGCAGTTAAGTTTGCTACACCAAATATTGCAGTTTTTGAAATCCCATACTTACAACTCAATTGCAAATTTTAATTTCGTTACGGGGTTTAAATATTTTTCAGTGTTATCTAGCAACAGAAAACAACACAAGCCTCTGCCATAAAAATTAAATGAAACCTTTTGTTTTTCAAGTATAACCATTTATAATTCATAAAGTGCAACTTGTAATTAACCAGTTAAACTGCAAAGTAAGTAATTACTTAATATAAGAAATAAAAAAAAGGTAACAACTGTAGAAAAAAGCTAGACGTTATCTAACTGTGAATGCTTTTGAGATGAAAATTGATTGAAAGAGTTTTTGTTGTGGGAGAAATGTCATTCTGGACCAGCTTTGCAGCAGGACTGCAGGGGCAGCCAACCTACAATTTTTTTTAAGAGGTTGCCAAGATTATGACTCAAATCAAATAACCTGGCTGCCCCAAATAGCAGAGGAATGGTGTCTTATCTGTTAAAGGTCCTTGTCAAGACTATAACTTATGCATTTTGTTTCTTTACGAGTTCTTTACACCAATGCATGATTAGAAGAATAATATAGAATTACCCATGCTAAATAGAGCATTTAAATTGGGCTGTACTAACTAGGTTTCTTTACAAAACTTATTAGTGTCATATTGCTTTCAAGAGATTAAATACCTTCTTTTCTTCTAGAACAATACCTATTTAGTCAGATCTATTCAGCATTTACTGTATTGTACTTTCCGTTTTCTAACTACATCTGAAGAGAATAAATCCTTCCCCTTTGTTCTCCCATGCACAAAGCTTTCAAAAATAGAAAGAAAAGAGTACCATCAGAAAATGAAATAGAGTTCACCTTCAAAGTACTGCATGTGACTGGAAATAAAATAATTCCATTTCACAGAGTGATATATTTTCAATGCTTTTTCTATCTTCAGATTTACTGCCATGTCAGAAAAGTAACTTGAAATCTACAGCAACGAAAAGGAGGGAAGATACTTGTATTGCCTTCCTGAACATAATATTACCAAATATTACCTTGAATCTCTAGATTATTGGTTCACTGGATGCAGCACAGAGATTTTCTTTGACCTTTGACCTTTTGCATTTCAGAAAGACTGAATCGGCAAAAACTCCTCTTCAGCCACACAAATGCAAATGTTATCAGTTTAGAAGAGCTCCTTGGCCTTTAAACCCAACTAACCCAACAGAGTCTGAGTTTTTCTGAAATGCAAACACATGGTTTTGAATCACTAAGTATGATATATATTGCATCCTTTTGGAAATATTCTGTGCTAGACAGAAAATAGAAGAGAAATCCTCTTTCATTTTCACTTACGCGGAGTTCACTGAGATAACTAAAATTATCAGATGAACTGAGAGGACAGTGTTATCCATTCTGCTTGACATCTTTCAAACTGCAATTAGAGAACTGAGAGTCATTTGATACCAAATATTAAAACATACTTGCCCCAAATCTTACCTGAACTTACACTAAACATAATACATTTTGCAATATCTGAGAAGTTCAGCTGCAAAAAGGTACAGTTTGAAAATCTGTGTAATTTTGAAAGGTGTATTCGATCTGCAAATCTGTCCAAAAGTGTGATACAGGCTTGAATGAAGCTTTCACCAGTTGCATGTATAACCCAGTGAAGTCCCTGGAAACTGAATGTACACAATGATTTCTCTTTCATTCCTTTGGTTGCAACTACAAACCCAGCAGTCTGATATTTTGTGAGATTCAGTCTCCTCTGGAGCAAAAGGTTCCTAAGAGCAGGGCTGGTGGCCCAGCAAAGGTGCTGGTGGTTTGCGAGTCGGTCTAAATTGCACAATGCAGTGCAGTCCAGGGGCACCCAACACAGCTCTGGTCACAAGAACATGGTAGCTGGTTTAACATAGCATTTCTGACCTAATAATTCTCAGCCTGGGGAGAGAGCTGCATTAAAAACTAATAGTGATAACTAGTTATAAAAAATTCATAGAGACTGCAGAAGGCCAGCAGGGAGTACATTGCATCCAAAGACTACCCTGAGGACACAAGTGAAGCTTAAACAGTACAAATACCTTGAATGGAACATCTGCACTGAACTATAGGAGTTGACTGAAATTTTGAAGCCAACAGAAAAGTCTTTAAAAATATCAAAATCATCGTAAGAGTGATACTTATGGTATGGAACCCTTACATCTTCACATCTCCTTGAGGAGAATGAAACATTTTCTTTCCATAAAAAATTGAAAGAAATTGTCTTCCTAAAATTTCACTGACTGTGAATTGTTCTTCACCAAGTCACAAACTCCAGTTAGCTTCAGCTTTGTAACTATATACCAGCATGCTATGCTTTTCAGTGGTTAGGCTAATATGATATGTGAATTCAGGAAATCAATGATATGAAAAAAACCCCACAAACAAATAATATTCTAAGATACCTTCCATTAATATTAGCAGAAATAAGACAGAAATTGTGTATAGCAGTTGCTTAGAAATATTATTCACACACATATATACACACACAGGCCATAGCTGATCTCTGATTAAAGATATTGTCTGTGATTATGTTTATTTTCTGAGAATTTTGTAGTAAGACAATTGAACTAGAAATTATTCTTGGCACAACTATGCTTAATACTGCAAGTTCAATATAAAATATGGTATATATCTGCATTTTTACTAATCTTTGAAACTAGTTTGCTGTGAGTTGTTGTGGTCTGTGATCGTGGGAGCATAATAATACAGAGGATGTCTGTGGTATGTCAGGGAGTGCTGAATTACAGCAGTTGTTCAATAAATTTTCCTAATCCCCAGCTACCACGCAGAGTCCTTGTGGCTGGAACAATCGCAGCTATTTGGTATTACTCAGCTGCTCCTCCCGGTGTTCATAAACAAACAATATAGTGGTGTCCGGAAAAGGCACAACCAGTGAGTGCTGCAACTACAAAACTGAAAGAAAGACCGAGATGCAGGTTTTCCTGTATGCCTAGGTACCTTGAGTGGGGCTATTCTGATTTTTAACATGCATACGTGTGTTGACAAGGTGTGAGAGATGCAGCGTACAGCCTGACTGCACTTATTTTCTAATAATGGAGAATTTCATTTGTCATTGTCTTGTGCGTACGTGCCTATGGGGCGGAGTAAGGAGATGGAGGGCACGGGGCAGAGAGTGTCAGTGGGATATTGTAGTCTCAAGTGGAGATCCCTGTGGTGCAATGACCTATTACACGTCATGCTTCTCGCTGTAAAACAGTATGAGGGTTTTCTACTGCTCCCAGGTGCATAAGCCAGGCACAGCTTCTTGGTAGGTTAAAGGTTACATAAAAACATATTTTGGCCTGTGGGATCAGGACGGTTGAGTGAATACTAGGTAATGTGCTATACACATGTGGTATGTAGCCCTGGCTGTGAGAAAGCCTATTGCATTTATCTTAAGGTGTTGGATTTGGCAAATCTGGACTGGGGTGAGACGATTCTTGCTTCATCAGTTTGGGCTCTATTCCTACACAGCACAGCTGCCATTGTAGATTGTCATCAAAAGGAACAGATAAATTGGTAGAGAAATATTAGAATCTGCAGGAAAGAACTGAATGTGGAGTATTCCTTTACCAATGGAGAAATCACTAGCAGAGATGGTGACTAATGCACCAAATTCAAATTAAGCTAACACAATTTTGGTATAATATAAAAAAAAAAAAAAAGTGATTCTTCTTCTCTCAGCAACAATGAACTGTGTACTGAACCCTTAACAGAAATATTGATTTTTGGAAACATGTTTTTCAAAGAAATGATTAAAACCGACAGATACTAGTAATAAGACTGAAGAGTTAGAAATTATAATTGTCAGAGAGGAAAGAATCAAGAGAAACAAAAATCTTCAGGGTAGAGAGTGGAAATTTGATAGATGTCTACAAACTCAGAAAGAGTTCAGAGTTGTTAATTAGTTGGTGAGAACTGAGGAGGAATTATTGAATTTAAACTAGAGCATGGACAATTTCATTAGACATCAAGGCAAACTTTAATAGGACAGCAGATGAAGTCCCTAGGATTGCAGTCACTGTAAGTATCTAAAGCTAGAGATAATACTTAGCTGTCCTTGTGTATCTTGTTGATAAAGGTGTCTGGTTATAGGAGATTTAGTGTAATCACTATGCAAAGAGACTGCGCTGCTCCTTCCTATCATGTTGAGTTCTCTGGTGGTTGACAGCCTTGCTTCTTACCCAGATCTCTTCATCCACTTTTTATTTCCCCTCTAGAAGAACAATGAGAGAATAATAATGATTCCCCCAAATGCAGAGACTGCAATTCTGAGTGCCTCTTACATAGGCTATGTAAGGAATAAGGGAAGGGGTTTTTTTAAATTTTCTTTCTTTCCTGAACACATCAGAAAAGGTGCAAGCTATAAATCCTATTTAGTGTTGTTATGGACAATGATAAAGTGTTTCAATAGATGGCACACATATACTTAGGTGGTGTAAATCGACATTGTTGCATCTGGCTTGGTATGATCACTGATCTGTTCTACCTACCAATACTGCATCTTCTGTACCTTCAATAAAAATTGTCAGTGAGCAACAATTTGCTGATAAGCCTGTGAACAGAAATCATGCTGAATAGGAATTAGAAATGGAAAAATAGGATCTCTGTCCTTTGGTGATTCAAATTTTTTTCATTACCATATATTCTTCAGAGTTCTCTCTCCATGTATTTTTTAATTAACCAAAGCAAAGAAGTTTCCACTTTTCCTTTGGGAGTTCCTAGAGGCCATAAGACCTTGACTGTCAGGGAATTGTTACAGTGTTGGGGCAAAAATCTGTTCTCAGTGGTGCTAATGCAACACCTCATTAATTTGAGAGGAAGGGGCACCCAGCTAGCTAAGCGCAGGGCTGGTCTCCCAGCTTTTGCTTTGCTCTGTTTTCTCTTCTATAATTGATAAAAACTTTCTCACACTCCTCAGCCCCCGTAGCTAGCAATTACTCATTCTGTTTTGCTGCCTTTATCTTTTTTTCTGCAAGCTTTAACTTGTCTTCTGTAGTCATCACAGGTTCCCTCCCTTCGTCTCCATTTCCATTAGATCTTTGAGCTGTCCTTACAGAGTCATGTATTTCACTTCTGATTGCATTTTTCTGTGCCAGTGAGACTATAGCCTGTTATGCATTAAGTAGTGTCTTGCAAGATTCTCTGAGCTGCATCAACACTCAGAGATTCTAAATGTTTGTTCTTGGCATAGCTGCGTCAACTTTTTATATCATTATTTTCATAAAATTTTCCAATTGAGATCTAATAGCTGTGTGAGGCTTTCTGGGACCATTCCATGGAGCACAAAGTTCAAGTGGCTGCATTAGCAGTGCCAATATCTTGGGTTGGTCATGAGCCCTATCATATTAGGCACTCCATGTAGAGTGTTAACTGTCTCCCAGGAATCTAAGAACTTGCACTTTTGCTTTTTTAAATAAAATCAGCTTTTTATCTTTCTTGTTCTAGATGGAAGCCTAAAAGGTGGTGCCTGTGGACTCCAATCCCAGAAGGCAGAAAAGAACTGAAAACATGTCATTTTTAAATGTCATGATTCTGAAGGGAATCTTGTGGGCTTTTTGGTCTGCCTAATGATTTTTGGGTGTTGGTAATCACCTTTGATCAACAGCCTTGATGCTTTACATCCTCGACTTGAGACGCAAATAGCTCTGTTAGCGTAGGAGTTTAGGAGAGAAGGAAAGATAGCCTGTTGAGCTGATGGTGCACAGTATTAAGTGAAATTATAAACTTTTGCATAAGCAAGACCTGTGTAGCATTCTAAGCTTTACATAGATCTTGCTCTGAACCCATGCTTTCCTACTTCTGAACACCCCTGGTAAAGGGCATATGGACAAAGAGACTAAAGAATTAAGCATTGTATAAATTCTAAGAATCCTATGATCTAAACATTGTGATGAAAAACTTGACAGTGCTTTTAAATCTGTGTCAGTGCATACCACAATAATGCAAACTTATTGTCTGCCTGCCTCCAAGGCTAGGCACTTAAATGATCAATAGAGTTTACTGAGTAGGAAATTTTCATTTATAACATGAGTAGTAAGAATAAAAGAAGGAAAATTCAGGACTTTCTTGCATCTTCATATGCAAGAAAAAGTAATCTCACAGTATTATAGTATCCTCAGGGTCTTTTTGAGTATTAGAACTCAGATTTTTGTTCTTAGGGCTGATCTGACCTGGGCAAGAACAGCTACTTTTGCTACCTCACCCTTGAAAGATTTTTTCCTTAATCATTCTTCATTCAGTCTAAGAGAATAAAGAACTTCTTGAACCCATTAAAAATACAAAGGGAGAAAAGTATCGTCAGTTTTAGATTCAGGTACTTGACAGTGCTCTACTCTTTTATCTGATTTGTGTTTTTGTTATAAAGGAAACTCACAAGAAAAGATTAAAAAACCAAGTGAATCTCACTTTTTCTGGGGGGGGACATTTTAAATTTGACTTTGTTATAGGAAAATAACCCAGGATATTAAAGAGATGAAGTTTTGTTGCATTTAGGAGTTGTAATGGTTTTCTCTCTTTGATTTCACCCTTATGATAAGAATTTCTGGATGGGTTAACTAGTTAACCCCTATAAATTCTAGTTTTTTCATATAGCTATATGATATTACCTGTAGAAGAAAGAGTTATGTCTCAGATGAGTGCACTTCAACTTAGCTAATACACATTAAATGAGCCTACCCATAAAAAGGAAGTCACAGGGAACACTTTGAAATGCATTGCTTTAGAAAGTTTGCAAGCATTCGGAACAATTCTGCAGCTTCGTAAGTCTTCAAGGTCATGTGAGAAAGCTTAAGGCTTAAGAAAGTTGGAGGGAACAGCTGCAGTTTTTGAAAACAGTAAAGGCAAACTTGAAACATAGTTTTATCAAAGCCTGGCTGTTTTCCTGTCACAGACAGTAGATGCCACTAATCTCTTCCTTTTGTTTAAACAGATGCTATTTGCTTGGAAAGTACCTGAATTTTAAATGCACAAAATTATTATACAAGGAGAGAAATCTTGACTGGAGGTTAGAAACAGAAGGTTAAGTTCAAGATAACTTCAAGAGAAAATCTTATTTTCTCTAACGTCTTCAAAGCTGTGTAAAGTACCTTTTCCCCCAGCTTGGGAACTACACATTTTTATATTTTTCAAAATCAAAATGCTTGGGGTTTTTTAAAGTGGCCATATATAATGATTATATTCAAGTAGTTAATAGCTGAACCCTATAGATAGATTTTGTTTACATGAGTATATTTGATGTTAATGAAAGAGGAGGAGGGATAATTCAAGGAATTGCAAATTCTCCCTTTGGTGAGGGAGTATGAAACCAGGCTCTTTAACAGTAAGGCTGGAGGTGGCATGCCAATGTCTGTGGGATGGGATGCTAGTGAGGTCCCTTGGTCTGCTGACTCAGTGAAGGTAGGGGATGGAGAATCATTCAGCAGCAGAGATGTGAGGATCATTGATGGGTTAGAAATTTTGGCCACGCCTGGGAATGGTCAGGCAGGAATTAGGGCTTCTCCCAGTAAAAAGGAGGTGGGACCAATAGACCAACTGAAGGGCTTGTACCCTCATGCATGTAGCATGGGCAACAGACAGGAGAAGCTGGAAGACATTGTGTAGCAGGAAAAGTACGATGTAATCACCATTACCGAAACGTGGTGGGATGACTCGCACGATTGGAGTCCTACAATGAAGGGCCATAGGCTCTTCAGGAAGGATAGGCAAGCAAGGAGAGGTGGTAGGGTGGCCCTGTATGCCAGGGAGTGTTATGAATGTCTAGAACTAAATGATGGTGAAAATAGGGTTGAGTGTCTATGAGTAGGATTCAGGGGGAGGGCCAACAAGGCAGGTATCATGGTGGGAATCTGTTACAGACCACCCAACCAGGATGAAGAGGCAGATGAAATATTCTATAAACAGCTAGGAGAAGTCTCAAGATCACAAGTCCTTGTCCTCCTGGGGGACTTCAACTTACCAGATATCTATTGGGAATACAATACAACAGACAGGGAACGGTCTAGGAGGTTCCTAGTGTGTGTTGAGGATAACTTCCTGACACAGCTGGTGAGGGAGCTGACTAGGGAAGGTGCCCTGCTGGATCTGTTGTTTGTAAACAGAGAAGGACTTGTGGGGTATGTGATAGTTGGAGTCCCACTTGGTCATAGTGATCATGAAATGATAGACTTTTTGATTCTTGGAGAAGCAAGGAGAAGGGTCAGCAAAACTGCTACCTTGGACTTCGGAAGGGTGGACTCTGGTGTTTTCAGGAGCCTGGTTGACAAAGTCCCTTGGGACGCAGTCCTCAAAGACAAAGGAGTCCAAGAAGGCTGGACGTTTTTCAAGAAAGAAGTCTTAAAGGCGCAGGAATGGCTGTCCCCCTGTGCTGAAAAACGAGCTGTGGGGGCCAGGCTGAACAGAGAGCTATGGTTCCAACTCCGGGAAAAAAAGGAGAATTTATGGCCTTTGGAAGAAAGGGCAGGCCACTCATGAGAACTACAAAAATGTAGCGAGAAAATTAGAAGGGCCAAAGCCCAACTAGAACTTAACCTGGCTACTGCAGTTAAGGCAACAAAAAAAGTTTCTACAAATACATTAACAATAAAAGGAGGGCTAAGCATAATCTCTTTCCTTTAGTAGATGAGGGCAGAAACATAGTGACAAAAGATGGGGAAAATGCTGAGGTACTTAATGTCGCCTTTGCCTCAGTCTTTAGCAGTAAGACCAGTTGTTCCCTGAGTACCCAGCCACCTGAGCTAGTAGACAGGGGTGGGGAGCAGAATGATGCTCCCATAATCCATGCGGAAATAGTGAGTGACCTGCTACACCACTTAGACACACACAAGTCTATGGGGCCAGATGGGAGCCACCTGAGAGTACTGAGGGAGCTGGCAGAAGTGCTCGCCAAGCCACTTTCCATCATTTATCAGCAGTCCTGGCTAACTGGGGAGGTCCCAGTTGACTGGAGGCTAGCAAATGTGACACAGTGTGCCAGGTGGCCAAGAAGGCCAATGGCATCCTAGCCTGTATCAGGAACAGTGTGGAGCGCAGGACTAGGGAAGTGATTGATCCCCTGTACTCGGCACTGGTAAGGCCCCACCTCGAGTACTGTGTTCAGTTTTGGGCTTTTCACTACAAGAAGGACATGGAGGTGCTGGAGAGGGTCCAGAGAGGGGCAACAAAGCTGGTGAAGGGTCTGGAGAACAAGTCTTGTGAGAGGCTGAAGGAACTGGGGTTGTTTAGCCTGGAGAAAAGGAAGCTCAGGAGAGACCTTATCACTCGCTACAACTACCTGAAAGGAGGTTGTAGAGAGGTGGGGGTCGACCTCTTCTCGCTAGTAACAAGCAATAGGACCAGAGGAAATGGCCTCAATTTATGCCAGGGGAGGTTTATTTTGGATATTAGGAAAAAATTCTTCACAGAAAGGGTTGTCAAGCATTAGAACAGGCTGCCCAGGGAAATGATGGAGTCGCCATCCCTGGAGGTATTTAAAAGAAGGGTAGATGTGGTGCTTAGGGACATGGGTTAGAGGAGTTTTTGGCAGTGTTACGTTGATGGTTGGACTTGATGATCTTAAAGGTCCCTTCCAACCTAGACAATTCTATGATTATGCAGTTCCTTTTACCAGTACAGATCCTTCTTACTCTTGCTAAGTCAGGTTGATCAGCATTCAGTGGCATGGAGACACAGGCTTTTTAATTGTCTACAGCATATCCAAGTTCAGTTGTTTTTCTTCATTTTATGAGACTGGGTTGGGAACCTTTTCTTCCTACGTGAAGAGTGGCTATGCTTGGGATGGATCTCTGACACCATCCACAGCTTTCTTGTAAGTCAACCAAAACATCTGAGTAGGGGAGGGAAGGAGAACAGCATGGAGTCCTGATTCAGTGCAAAGCTTCTGGATATTTGTTTTATGGCTTATGCAAAAAAAAATCCTGCTTTGCTTTGCACGTGGAGTGATTAATCAGCTCCCAGTAGCTCTTAGATAATGTATTAATAGCTGCTATTTTTGAAGTCAACAGTGACTTGGTCTTAAAGGTTGGTTCCACCTAAGCACACACGTTCTTTCTTTGAGCACACCAAGCACATGTGGCTGAGTATGATGTGGAGGTACGGGTCTAATCTGATCTGCTCAGCTCAAGAAGGCATTAGCTTTCAGAGCTGAGGAATAAAGTTTCTTGCTAAAGCAGCATTTTCCCTCTAACTAGCCCTTCAGCTTCTCAGATCTAAACACAACAGATGGTACCTTCTGCAATACCATACCTCTTTAACATCATGCTGAGGGGCTCTTGACACTGATTTCTGCAGTGCTCTACTTTTTTTTCTCTTCTTAAGAGACTCCCATTTCTGTCAAAACTTAACATATTTAGTCAGTTACAGCTGCTGAGATCACTACTAGAAAGGATTCGGTGACACTCCCATTTTTAAAGCTGATTCCTTTTTAGTACTTTGTTAATAAAAAGCAAAGAAAAAAACCCTATTCTTTCTGTTCTTACCTTCACTCTGTATTCTGCACTTCCCTAAGATGCTTCTTCACTCCCTGCTTTCTTCTGTTCCTCCCAGAGTTAGACAGCCGCTATCACATTTCAAGAACAGAGATGTTTGTGATGGACTTGGGGAAGGATATCAGCCGAAAGGTCGTGCATTTTAATTCTTGAATTTTTTCTTGATGTGCAGGTATTTCATCCCTGGTATAACTCCACCTGTACAGCAGAATGTTCATTTTTCCTTGGCTGAGTCTAATTTGGCAGAGGTTATGAACAGCTTAAAAACAACGACAAAGAATCCTCTGCTTCTGGTATTTCTGTGATATTGTACTGAATGATACCAGCATGGGGGTGAGATGGGAGAGGCATAACAGTTTTGAAATAATTTGTCTTCTGTTACTGGAGATATTTTTTGAAAATTGTTTTGGTACTTCTCTCTGTTGTGTTTATTGGGCTCTTCCTCAAGCTCTCAATGAAAGTTTGCTATCATAGCTTTCATTTTTAGGGATGGAAGTCTTTCACCATGATCTTTTCAATGTTTATTAATGTTAGTGGTACTTAAATGTAAGTGCTTAGTTTTCCTTTTGTAAAATTAGATACAAGAAGTAATTTATAGGAAAATAAAAGTGAGACTCAGACTTTCCCTCTCCCCAGTTCTCCATTCTGTTTGGTACTCTACAGTGTTTTTCATTATGAAAAGGAACCTAAAAGAGTTCCTTCATGTATTATGCTTCCTTAAGGTTTATTAGATACTGTACTCAGCATAGTCCTTGGATAAAATCTTAGCGTTCATTTCCTTTTGTCTTTCTCCAAGGACACGTTGTCATTTATGACTTCTGTATCTCCTGCTGTTTATTGATAAATACTTTATGTTTTCACAATCAACATCAGATGTGCTACTCTAAAACAAAATTGCATAAATATTTGTTTGTTAGCTTGTGAATTCACCTGAAGTGAAACTTAGTAACAGGAGATGTTAGTCTCAATATTCCTTCATTTCATTTCTCTATTTTTGAGTTTTAATATGATGCAGTAATTTTTCTTATATTGCAATACCTTAAGCTCCACTTTAACAAGAGTTAACATAGAGGGGAGAGGGCTTACGTATTGACCTTCACCTAGCAAAGGTCTCCATTGCCTCTGGAAAGAATGGGTATTGATAAAGCTATGTTTCTACTAAACAATGCCATGAAGTGAAAACCTGCTTTAGTTCACTGAGGATTTCTCTTGATACTGTTCTGATTTGCCCTGTAACCTGTCTTTGATAGCACTGTGGTTTTAGACAGCCCTGCAGAATGTGTCTCTGCTTTATGGATCCTTGTACCCTTGTGAACTTCGGTCTCCAGTTGGACATTTCTTACCCGAGTTGAATTTTCCCCATCCAGTTCCTGAGCATCACTAGGCTGCTAGGTTTTTTTTTGCTTCTAAAAGCCATAAATAAATTTGCTTTTCCTGTTTTTAATATAGCCCTTGATACTATTTTCCTTAAATTGCCTTTGTAGTAGTTTCCTTAAATTGCTGACCAGTCTGTCAGGGGCTCTGGATTCATCCTTAAACTTGTAAGAGCAATATAAATTGCTATCACATCACTAATACCTTTGCCATCTTGAATGTCACATCCTTTTCCAGCCTGTGCTCCTAATCTTACTTTTACAGAGCTTCTGAAACCTATTCTGAAAGACCTCAGTAGAATACAAGTAAAAGAAATGGTGTTATGTAATATTATAAAGGAATAATATTATATAGCATATCATAGTAAAATAATAATATTATATAAAAACTTGTAATATTTGACTTTCATATAAAGAGAATTAAGAATCTCCAGGATCTGATTTTTGCTTTAGATTTTATGTCAAAGGTACTGATGAATTATTTGCTTATGGTTACACAAAGCCTCAGGAGTTCATCCTAAGGTTCAATTTCTCTCTGAACTGCATGCTACAGATACTTCTTGGTTATTGCAGGCTCCTGGAAGAAAGTCAGTCTCCTAATTTCTGCAAAACCAACTATCTGATGGAGACAATACTGTCTTTAGTGACAATACTCTCTGTTATTCTTTGAATGCATGTAGCTGCATACCTCTGAGTGTACCCCAGTCCTTCAGCTTCAGAGTTTACCTTTCTCATAGGTTGCAGTCCTGTGATGTTTTGAGATGTGCCTCTGCTGTGGACCTCCTCATCCTCACATAAATGGTCTGTTGCACCTGAATTAGGTTCTTCCAGTAAAAGACAGAAGGAGGCTGGAGGACTTTAAGACCTGTCTAAGGATGACACAGAGGTAGTAAAGACCTTGAGCCTTGGAAGGTGGAGGTAGAGATCTCCAGGTTTTGCTGGATTTGATCTCACAGGTGATCCCCACCTAGTTGGATAGGGATGTCTTTTAGATATATGCCAATGATGAGTATGTCTGGCCTTGGGGGTATTTGCACAAATAAGGGCATATACTGATGGCTTTTCTTTGTACAGTTGCATTTGCTTTTGTTGTCAATTCCTCTCTCAGCTTTTCTTACAATGTTCATGATTGCTTATTTCTTGCTCATTTTCACTGCTCCAGAGCTTAAAAATCTTCTTTTTCCAGAAGTCTATGTCTATAAGACTCAATTATTCTGCCTTCATTTGCTGGTTTAACATTTTGCTCTAATAATGGACTTATTTCAAATTTCATATCCGAGTTGTGATGTGAACCACAGGCATTGTTTCAAATCCTGGCTCTCCACATTATCTTCTCTTTTTCTTTATCCTTGTTTTCTAATGGAACTGACTTTTCTATTGCTTCAGGATTATTTTTTTTTTTTAAATTTATTTGGCTTTTATCTGTCTGCTATTAATTTTCTGTGCCCTCTTCCTTATTATCTTTTTTTGTGTTTCTGTGTCTCGGGAACTGATGTTCTCAGTCAAAGGTTTCCAGATCAAAGGACTTTCTTTTACCAGTGACAAAGGTTTTAGTCTGAGAAGAGAAAGCAAGCAAGTTACAACTTTTCTGTGCTTACTTCTTCAGCAATTTCTCCCATTTCTGCTGGAGTGGGGCCTGATAAGTACTAAAATAATTGGATTTGGGGAGACTGGTTATAGAGAATTTGTTACATTTTTTTCTTTTAAATCGGGTGATATTCGTAGTGATAGTAATACGATTTTATCATTATGTCCTGATATAGTTTTCATAGGAATAAGGCTTACATAGTGATATTCTTCAAAAAGGGAATTGAGCCAAAGCCTATTTAAATCAACAGTAAGACAGTGTCTGACTTTAACAGATTTTGAATCAGTACTGAATAGAGTGAAATTATTTTTCAGAAGTCAGGAACTCCTTTTATTCTCATTTTGTTCTTCATTTCATAATGACGCTTGTTTCTGACAAACACATTACTGATTTTAGAGGTCTCCCCCATTTTCCCCATTCAGTGGCCTGGTTCTGGTTTGCAGATTCTGTGCCACATCTGCATTCCTTCTAACTCTGGTTTCAGCTGTGCTGACCCTCCCATCCAGGTCACATGTGCTTCACCTAGCAGCAGTTGATATTCATATCGACTCTGAACGTCCTGATCTATGTCAACATTTTTCTTCTTCTTTCAGCCTTTTCACAGAGAGGTTCTTTCACTATCTAGTAGAGGTAACCAAGACACCAATTTATTTCCTTTAGGGAAGTGAAACCAGTCTTCCTGAGCTGTCAGATTGCCAATTTTCTGTGTGAATGACTTTTCAAAGTCACTGAGATGCAGAGAGTAGATGCTTTCTGACCAATTTTTATATTTATAAGGTAAGGTTAAAAGCCCAATAGATTCAGATTCAGCAGGTACCATCTTAGACAACGTGTCTAAAAGAGGTGGTTATAGTATAATGAAGATTAGTTTTATCAAAAAGGTAAAGAACTGAATAGAAAGCCTAAAGTCATTGCTTATAATTCTGACAATGCCCTCCCACAATTATTAAGAAAAACCCCACAATGTTTTTTCCATGCAGAACACAAAAGCGTGCTTTTTCATGCCCAAGAATAGTTTATGAGAAAGGGAAATAATGCAGTAATAAAACTTTAAAAAAAAACCCCAAAAACCTTAAGAAAAAAACTGTAGCTGTTTCAGTTGACTCTTCCCATATCATCAATGTTCAAAAGCAGCAACATTCATTACGATATCTTTTTTCACTTAATGTATAATTTGCATATCATTTGTGCAAAACAGATACAACTCCCAATACCCACACTTGAAGCTAAGGTTGGTATTTATAGCACTCAGCATAAGCCTGCAGGTTTACTCAACCCTCATCTTTAGCAGTAATAATGCATTTCATATCAATGGCATAACTTTAATTTAGGCCCTACGTTGTTATTGGTCATCACAGACTACTGCAGCCTCTGCTAGAACCGTGTACATAGTCTTTGATGCTCCCTTAAAAAAAAAAAAAAAGCAGCAAAGGGTTTACTTGCTAAAAAATGGTATGCTGTGAATAAATATATGGAATCATTTATTTTGCAGTGACATCTATAATTTACAAAATACCTCAGTTTGCTTTTTGTAGTAGTGTCTTATATAATCCTTTAGACACATTAGTCTGACAAGCTATGAGGGAAGTATCACATTTTACAACACATTATCAAGGCAGGCTTTTGGTTTTCAAGCAGTTAATTTCCAAAGTTTTCATTTATGAGTATCAATAACTTTCTTTCTAAGGAATACTTTGCTATTTGTATTCCTGGAAGCCAGTGCAGATAATCCTCATCCTTGTACAGTAGCACCTATGTTAATTTCAGCTAAAATATTAGAAGTGTTCTGGATAGTAACAAACCTCACAATTTTAAAAAAAATGATAAAGCCATTTCAGAAGGTAACACTTGGAAGTAGGCAGTTAGAAGGAAGGAAGTCTGCACTACCATAACTCTTTTCAAGGCAAAGATTTTCTCTTTAGGCTATTGTCTGAATATCTCATTTACCAATGTTGTTCATCACCCTCTGCTTCCTTTGTTCTGGTACTAAGGCATTGGAAATGGAAGTCTTTGTCAGATTTGTGGAGCTCTCTCAGTGACTGCCAGTTCATGAATGTAAAGACCAGACAGACTATTATGAGTGGGTAGTCTGACCTCTTGTATATCAACGTGGCAACCCAATTTTTCTTGAATCGTGCCACTAATTCCAGCTGAGCTATTGTTTACAGTTCAGAGAGACATCCAGTCTTGATTCAAAGACTTTGTGATGGAAAATCCAGCATGTCCCTGGGGAAGTAGCTCCTAAAACTGATTATTGTTGCTCAAAGAACTCTGGGTTTTATTTCTACAATTTATAAGATTCAATATGATGCCTGTCTTTGACCTCCAGTTGCTGTACCCTGGAATTTGTTAGACTGGTAGATCAGGGAACTGGCAAAATTTTTCTTCCCGTGCTATAATTAAACAACTTCAATGTTTGTGCAGTCAAAAAAAAAAAAAATTTAACCTGAGTCAGAACAGCATGATTTTGATCTTGATGTGCTCCTCTGGTGTTTCCAACACCATTGTACAGGATTTGATAGGTTGTTGTATTTTATCTTCAGCTTTCTTAAACAGTTGGGCAGCCCTTTCAGAGGTGCTGAAATAATTAGCACAGAAAAATGTGTTTTCACAAGTGCTTCAGGAACTGATGAACCCAGATCATTCTTACAGTTATTAGGTCTTGGGATCTGAGATCACTTTTGGAAATTGTGTCACATGTGGCAGGGGAGGAAGGAAGCATACTCTGTCATTGCCATTAAAAAAACATAATCTAACAGTTATGGGCAGTGAAACATGACCTGAGGTTTTTTCCGGTTCTCTGTTATAGGAGAAACTGTGGATCTGGGTGCTGCATAATTACATTTTAATGCCTATTATAGATCTGTAGTGCTGAAAAGGATGGGAAGAAGTCGCTAGCTTCCTCCCTTCCCCAAAGACAGGATCAAACACACCTAAACTATTCCTGACAGATATTTGTTCAACCTATTTTTAAAAATGTTTGGGGATGGGAATTCTCCCACCTCTGAAGACAATTCACTCAGTGTTATACCCTCCTGACTGCTGAAAATTATTTTAAGGGAAAATGGGGTATTATACTCTCAAACGCTGTAACTACTGGACAGGGTAGTTGAAATATTTTTCTGTGGGTTAAGAAGGAACTTGGTTTATAAAGTCTACTGGGACACTTGAAGAATATTCCTTCCTTCTCTTTACTGTGTACCATTGTAAAATACAATGGTTTGTGGTGGGGTTTTTGTTGTTGTTGTTTGTTTGTTTGGGTTTTTTTATTGGAAATGTACCTTTTAACTTCCTGGCATGGTTGTGAAAGTCAGTAAAAACTTGGTAGCATTTTATAATTGTCTATGTTTGCACCTAGATATTTTTCCCCTCCTCATCCCTCAAAATCCAGTAACAGAAAAAAAATGGCAGTGGTTATCATTATTTTCTGTCACTGTCAACATGAGGATGCACAGTTTCATTGTCCTTGGTGAGGTGGCCGTATCTTTAATGAGACAGTCTGTCATATCAGTTCAGTGAATGCTTATGAGATTTCCTTCCCTGAGCCAGCATGCTGATTCGCATGAATATCTGATGGGTTTGTATTGGTTCTTGTGTACTTGTTAAAAAAAAAACCAAACAAACAACAAACCAACCAAAAAACCCCACTTCTAACTGTTATTGTTGGACATAGCTGCACAATCCGCTACAAGTTTATTGAGGTCATGGGTCTCCTTAATTTTTATTGTGTGATCAATTTTTAGATACAGAACACAAGTCCCGCCTTGGATGTGCAGTGGTTGTACGCAACCCCCCTTGTGGAGCCCTTTACAGCCACATATGGAGCGATGTAAGTACAGAATGTGATTTCTCCCTCCGTTGATTTTACTGGTGGTAATAATATTTTTGGTCTCCCAGCTCCAGCTACCATGAAGTGTCAAATAGCTCAATATCTCCATTGGCACTGATGGATTTGGAACTTTCACCACATACACTAAGGCGTTTTGAGTTCTTTCAATTGGTAGAACTGGGGGCATGTCTGAGACCTTTGCTCGGCAAATCTTGCCAAATAAAAAGGGAAGTAAACCAGTAGAAATTTGACAGTGTGTAAATGGTAAGATCTGTGCAGAATGGGACACTACAGCATCATTCTGTTCCTGATATTTTCTTGCCAGTACTGTGTGAATAAGTTGCAATGTGTATTTTCACCTCTGTGACAGGTCTTGAAAATATTTTGTATTCTTATTTTCTTTTCTTGCTGTATATAGAGTTTTTATGCATTATTTCCAATTTTGCTGGTAGCTTGCTGTACAGGAGGCAGAAAAGGCAAGGTCCTAGGTACCCCAAAATGTTGTCAAGTTTATAGATGGAGCTGGTAAAAATGGCAGCAAAGGGTACATGTGTGGTGAACATATGGATTATTTCTATTATAAGTATTTGAAAATATCAATAAAATTTACCAAATAATTTCACTCACGTAATTTAGTCAGAGATAAGTAAAAATGCCCTTGGAATAATTTTCCTCTTTTTGACCTTATCTCTGTGGTTGGAGGACTTTGTGAGTTTCCCAGCTAGAGCCAGATGTTCTCTAAGACTCTGAAATAATCTTTACTGTAATTTCTTTCATGTTTATAACAGTTGCGCGAGACTAGAATTGGAGAGATCAGAAAGAGTTTCACTCCTTTGTACTTCTACAATCCCCTATGTCCTCTTCTCATAAGCCTTATTTCCCTCAGAACTTGCACTTTCTGTTGTCTTCTAAGACAGGAGTCCTTAGCCCTTTTTCCTTGATACTAACATCCCTGACAACTGGACCTTTCCTATTCATTCCTTCAGAAATCCATCAGGTGCGCATTTTTCTCCTTATCTTTGGCATGAAGAACCCTTTTCCCCCAAATCCTTGTGTTTGGATGAAGAAGATTCCTGATTTCCAAGTGCCTCTTTGGTCTTTTTGTGCCTTTTTGTCTCTTTGTCGTAAGGTGTTTGGTATTTTCTATCCTGCAGGGTGTGAGTTTATGGGGAGCAGATATTACACCTTTCCTGAGTACTTCTTTGCGGTCAGTAGAGGAGTACATGTACCCCCAGCCCCACCACTCAATTCTTTCTGTCATTTAGTAGATTTAAGAGCAATTCAAAGCTCTGTTTTCTCTGAGACTTAATGGTATGATAAAGCAATCATTGTTGTCATGAGAAAGGCATGCAAAGGCTAACTAGTTGCTTCCTGAAGACAAGTGAAAACCGGATAAATTAAAAAATACACTGCTTGACCTTTCACTAACAAACCAGTTGAGGCAAGGATGGGATTACTCCAAGTATGTGTAAGACAATTCATGTTGCTGACCCATAGAATTAAATTGTTTATGTGTATGTGAGTAAACTCTCACTGTTATGAGTCATATTAGAAGCATGATTTGTACTGATATGTTATGCTTTTGAAGTGTGTCTAAAACGAACAGAAAGACCTTTTAGAAAATAGCTTACAAAAAAAAGTGTCTGCTGTGCCTTTAATCTCTTTTGGTACTTCTTGGAGAACAATGGCAACATTTGGTATTGCTGACTATTAAATTTTATTGTATAGATTTATGGATTTCAATTTTAGTGTGTAGTTGTGCTTCTATTTAATGGGATGTATACCTATAAACCAAGGAAGCTCTGCTGCTTAATCTGCTCGCAATTCCTAAAGCACCACAGAATTCTCTTTTGAGTCCTATTTTTTTTCTAAGTGTTCTCTGGCAGATATGGTGCAGCATTTTTACTGATGCTTTGAAAATGGCCTTTTCTTCAGGTACATGATATCAGATTTGTTGTCTTGCTTCTTCGTTCTTGCTTTGCAGTGTGATAAAAGTTCAACAATTGAAGAACTGACACCTCCATATTCTTATTTGGAAAATGCTCTTTCCTTCAAAATAATTAATGACACTTACTTTCGGAAAAGTCACACACAAAATAAGGGACAGAAAAGTGCTTCTTGCCTCAGAAAATGCAAAGATTTGGGACGCTTTTCTTTTTTTTCCCTGGTTTGGTGTGCCTGAAATGCTTTGAATGAGGTCTCTTGGCTTAAAGAATTGGCATTTTCTCTACAGCTTCCAAGCAGCTTTACTCTAAACCTCCTGTGATGACGGATTGCTGCATCAGTACATTCCAACTTGCCTCCCCGTTAACTAAGTCCTAACCAGTGGCACTAAACCATATCTCTGCACAATCAACAATGAGAGCTCAGTACCACCTCAGTGAGGGCTTGAACAAAAAGCCACCAAAATCTGTCAGTTGCCTTTACTGAAGGCAAGAAACACGCACAGTGTGGTCCAGATGCAGAAGGATGGCAGAAGGGGAGTTATTTGTGGCACTAAATTTCTAGAGGAACCATTTGCATTAATTTTTCTTGGCAGGCCTGGCTGGCACATTCTCTAGTTCTGCTCCATATGAACGCAGCTGCCGGCAATTGTCTTGTCGTGAGTGTGTGATGTTCCTTCTGTAGATAGAGCCAAACACAGTGAAAGCTACAGCACTGCACAAGTAGTTAAATCTTCTTGGTGTTCAACAGGAAAGTGCACTGAGAGAATGCTAAGAATGATAGTTATACACCCACCCCCTCCCTCACCACCCTCAAAAAGGCAAAATTAAATTAAATTCAAAAGTATAATCTCTTCTGCCAGTTTGCTATTATGCCATAAGCACAACCCGTTTCTTGAGCAATCCAGGGAATGTAAGGGACTCATGTCTTGATTTGGAAACAGAGCAATGTGGCTTGCAAATTCCTTACCGTGGCTAGTTATGCCCTTGGGGCTGTCTGATACAATTTGATAAGTTAAACTATCTACTTTATATGAATTTGTTAAGAAGACGAACAAGTAAATACACATCTAAGCAAGTCATCATTGCACTCTATCCTACAATTTTACCCAACAAATTAAAGAGAGAAAACCACAGTATTTAAGTCAAGGTCACAATAAAATTGAATCAATAATGTCTAAATCTCAAATCTTAATAAAGTAGAGTAATTCCAAATGATAAGATAGGTAGTGTTTTTCTCTTGGGAAGATTTAGGCAGAGGACAGATCCCTTTCTGTCTAAGAATATTTATGTAGTCAGTGCTGCACTTTTGCATTGGACTAGGTGGTAAAGGACACAGGTGTCGCTAGAATGTATTTATTCAAGCACCTGAGCATTTGCTCTGCTCTTCTACAGCAAGCACTGCAGTCTCCTCATTTGTCTGCAGCAAGTTACAGAAGTGCTTGTAATGATTCCAGATTTCCATTTCCACCTTAACTTACGTTTCCCTCAGTCATTATTGTGCTTGATTTTATTCTTCTCTCCCTTCCTACAATTACACAAAGCCTTTCAACAGAGGTATTGGTAAATTATACATAATAGCAATATCAACACAATAATACAACATTTTATGCCTGAAGTACCAATTGACTTCTTCCATTATTGGTTGGTTTTTACTTTTGAGAAGCTATTAAAATCATAGCTTCCAAAAATACACACACAAACTCAAACAGTATATCCATAAAACTGCTAAAAGACATTGATGCCCATTCACTTTAAAAATAAGGCAAAATGGAATGATCAAATCCTTTTTGCTTTGTTTTGTAGTGTCTCACTCACAAAACTTGTTGCTGCCTAGAGTGAGGACCTAGAAGCGTGGTTGGTAACCAAAATGTGTACATTAACCTTTGTCGGACTGGCTGTCCTGATAACTCAATTTTATACTTCCTCTGTCTCTGCACATGCTGTGCAAAGAATGAGAGGTGCACCAACTTTGGATATGGTCAGTGGCATAAGGAAGTAAAAAGTCATTTTTTTAATGCTGTGGCTCTTGATTTTATAGGGACTGTTTTCCATCGGTTCTGCCTCAAGGATCACCTCTTCATCTTCAGTGGCAATTAAACGAACGTAACAGTTCAGAATAGTTGCAAGGCAAGCTCTTTTCATTATGGGAAATGTTCAGGCCTTTAGTGATAAGAGGAAGTGCGCCCACTGAATTACTTTGATTTCACCACAACATCCTTGATGGTCATGGAGAGATGACCTATAAGTATGAAGGTGATTAGGCAATCTTTGCTGAAAAAAACAGAACTCCACTTCCTGCAAGAGGCAAAGGACCTAGGATCCTGGACCAACCAAAGTGTCGTTCTGTAAAAGTATTAAATTGTCTAAATAGTATGCATTCAAACAATAACGTAAAGGCCCCATGGCTCTCCAATGTCTTCAGCATTTATAAAAAAATCTTCTGCTTCCTGTGAATGACAGCGAACTAGAGAACTAATTTGCACTATAACTTACTCTGTGGCTTTGATCCTGAAACCTGTGATATATTTTATTAGAATAATTTCTATTCATAATGAAATGATTAGTGTCCTCAAATGTCTGCCTCAAATTTGGACCTATTTTCTTCACATATCTTATATAATTTGAAACATATCAGTTAATTGGAGTTGTCATTTAGCTGCCAGCTTTACTGGAATCAATTTTTAAATCAATGTAGGACACATTGTAATTGAGAATGAGATTCCAGGTATCCTAGTGGTCACTTCATGGTGCTCCCAATAAATACAACAATTTAGAGCATATAAAATTAGTCTCTCATCTGCTAAATGCATCCTGCTGTGAAATTGCAGCCAGTTAGAAAAGGAAAGATGCCCTTAGCATAGAAAAATGGTTTGAGAGAATATGAAAGTTATAATGGAAAATGTAATAGATGCCAGAAATAATTACACAGGTGACTTCCACAGAGTATGACTGCCATTCCTTGTATTTCTTGAGAAAACACAGAGCCTGTTATTAATTAAGTTGCAAAATAGGAATCTGCTGTGGTTCTTTAACCATCAAATAGTCATTTTTTCTTTTATATACATTATGTTCTCTCAAAGGGTACTTGTTCCTGACATCTTTTTTCTGTGGGAAAAAAAAGGATCATTTAATATGCAACTTTTGGGGTTGTGCTACACTCTGTCTTAACCTTATGAACTTTTGTGAAACACCTCAGCTGATGAAAAGCTAACATGCAGGGATGTTTTTAAAGATGTATATGGAGCAAATAATTAGTGCAGGAGAAAGGGCACTGCTTTGAATATTGACTGTGAAAAGCACATACATTGCAAACCCATCCATGTGGAAGAAGCAAATTAGAAAGGTGAAGAACTCACAAAGAGATCAGGGTGTTGCTGCCTATGGGTGATTCACTAGGCTTCTTGTTTTGCAAGTTCCTTTCTGTCAGAGTGCCTGTGAAATGACAGCATGCTGCTGGACGTGTTTGCTGCCTTCAAGATGGAGTCACGTTCTAACTGTAAATTAGATGTCATGGGGGCTTCTGAGCCATTTTGTTTATTAAACAGTTTCCGACATTGTTTCTCTCTTATTTTACTCTTTTCTCCCAGTGGTCACTATTTGATGGAGCCCCATGGTTATCATTTAAATGGGAAAAAAAAAGATTCATCTCTTCCCATTAGAAAAATCTGAGGAAAAGAGAATAGACAGGTCTTAGATGTCTTCAGTTGTCTCATTATAGAGCTGTCCTTGTACTGCTGGTGTTGATAGCCCCCTGTGACAAACTGAGTGTCTCCATGCTCTCGCACTGGGTGAGTTACCTCTTTTAAAGCTGCTAGCTTTTGAGTGCAATCCACTTTTGACTGGGGACGAGGGCAATGTCCTTTCTTACATGATTTGGAGTCTAAGCCAGAGAATGGGGTTTTAGTTATGTACCAGGCTCTGATCTCTTCAGCACAACCCACCAAGCTGAGGCCTTGCAGTCTATACAATAAATGCTCAGTGCAGCGATGAGTGAGGTGGGTGACACAAAAGGTCCTCCAGGATGCTATTTCATAGGAGCTTAATTTCTTGGCATCCATCTGAAGGCTGTGATTACTGACACCAACAAGGGTGGAGACGGTAGGTGACTATCACAGTGCTACAGAGATTCGTCCACACAGCCCTCCTCATGTTAGTTGTCCCTTGCTTCTGCCTATCACACTCATGGAGGGGGTTAAACAAACTCTACTGAAATCGCTGGAGAGGAATATGGAAACACACCTAGAGATAACGCAAGTATCCAAAGCAGAATACATGGTTGGTAGTGCCATGAAGCTGTTTCTGGTACTTGTACAAGCTTGTTTAGAGCAGGTTTGGGTGCAAGGTGGCAATGTAAGCTCTGAACTACCACAGAGGATTAACTTATATTGGAGAGACATTCTCGGTACCAGGTAACTTAATTTCAGGGCAAATTTCAGCTCTGAAGGAGACTGTAATATATGATGCATTTACCAGTGAATGGAAAGAATAACCAATTCGCATTATGGAATGCTAAAACAAAGATCTGTTTTTTAAACCAGACTTCACTACTACAATTATTAAAGTCAGAGCTAAGAGTCAAAAAAACATGCTTTTTTTTTCCTTTTGTCCTGAGGGGATTGAAAACATGGGGGTGGGTAACAGTCTTGCAAAGCCAGATACAACATTTAATTGACTAAGCTATAATGTAGAAATAAACTGAGAAAGAAATAAACACAGTAATTGGAAGAAAATACAGTATGTGTAATTCTAGAAATATAAGACAAGGAAGGAAAATAAGGCAACAGGCAATGGTAAAAGGTAAATGACAAAGAAGTATCAATAAAACATTTCAGACTAATATTGCAGTAATTAATTGTCTAAGGGATTTGGTTAATGTTTTGAATAGAAATCAGTCAAAACTAATCTTAATTTTTACTGAGTTAGAAAGTTCATTTGCCTGAATTTCGCCCCACTGCCAACACTGTTAAAACTTATCTCTGCAATAATTCTGCAAGAGAAATCATGTGCTAGCCATAATAGAGCAGTATGATAAAAATCATGATGCATGGCAGACTTGAGTCAACTGTGCCCCTCTGTTAATGAATAATATCCT
This sequence comes from Charadrius vociferus, assembly GCF_000708025.1. Classification (NCBI taxonomy): domain Eukaryota; kingdom Metazoa; phylum Chordata; class Aves; order Charadriiformes; family Charadriidae; genus Charadrius; species Charadrius vociferus. The sequence continues at coordinate 636,835 of NW_009647419.1, forward strand.
TTTTTATTAAATAATTGAGCCAAAACATTAAAGATGGGGCAATCAGGCATGTCAGAAGCCTTGAAGAAAAACAGTATTTTGTGAGTTCCATACCAATTAAATTAGTTTATTCTGTTGTATGTCACTATTGATTTGCATTTTCTTTCTGGCTGAAATCTGGAATCAACATTCCCTATAAGCCCTGTCTAATGCTTTTTACTATTTGAAATATGAAACAGGAATTGATGGATTCCCTTCTTTAGTTTGCCTCCTCTGCTGCTGAATACATTAGATTTCCAGCTCTCTTCATTAAACAATTAGGCACCTGACTAAGACACAAGCAGCTTGGGGCACACCTCCCTGTCTCCTTTGAACTACTTAGATCCTGCGAAGCTGGGGTGGGTTCCCATGGGTTCCCTTTAAGATTCCCAGGGTCCTCTACCCTGCTTAGGGCAGGGGTTTTATATCCAGCTCCCAATATTGGGATCGTGTCAAAGTTGAAATTGGAAGCGGAAGGTCTTATTTCCTGTCAGTCCCCCCATGGGCCTCCCTCAGAGTGACTTATCCCAGGTCAGAGCCAGAAGACCAATCCCGCAAATCCTTACCCATTTGACTAAGCCTGCTTACACGAGCGATGACAGGGGTGCTTTGCGGGGTTGGGTGGTTTAATTTAGAACCCAATTATCAGATCATGGCTGATGTTCTTCAGCAGTGAGGACGATCATTAATCAGGATGCAAGGTTTTCAGTTCAGTGGGAAGACCCTGTCGTAGGCAAGTTAGTCTACGTGAGCAAACATTCTCCACAGGCCTCAGAGCAGCTCACAGCTATGGAATTGTGCCAGTGACTACACATGGTAAAGATCAATAAAATACAGTTACAGTCACCTCAAGGAGATATATAGTAGATAGGTAAACAGAAAATGGGTTATATCTAATGTCCATGTAAAGTTAAAGTTAACTTACACCAACAAATGCTTCCAAATTCAATGACTCGGTGGCTTGTTTATTACTATCTGTGTAATTTCTGCTCTTGTGGTTGCACACAGTTTTCGTAGAGTTATTTCAATGATTTGTGTTTCAGCAGTGGTGAGCAACTTAAAAGAGAGACATCTTGATGAATATTGATCAGATAAATATTTTAAAAGGTACGGATTAGCAGAGATGGCAAGCACCACATGTAATTCATCTATTATGACAAACCGGGAAGCATTTAGAAATGTCCTGATGTCCAGGAAAAAAAAGTCTCACGCTAGGGTATTGATTTTTTGATAATTCTTTCAAGCTGGACTCTTGTGCAGTTTTGCTGCAGACAAAGGGATACTGTGACATTGCTCCAAATCACTGAGAAACTTTCTCTTTAATATCCGCATAATAGACTACTTAAGATAGTTCATCAGATTATAAGTTGGAATTTGTCAGCCTGGTTGATATTTTCAAACTTTACAAAAAACAACATTTTTTTTTTTTTCCCTGGGAAGAAATGCTGGTTTGCTGAAAATTCCCCAGACCACCATGGCTGACGAGGCGTTTTGCTTGTGTCACAGTCATCGTGTAATGTTTCTGTTTGTCACCCCCCCACAAATTGCAGCATTACTGATTTCAAGAGACAGGAAGGGCTTAGGGGTGCTGTGTATGGACACAGAGACCGAGACATTCTCATGACACCTTTGGTGGAGCAATAGGAATTCTGTGGGCACTGCTTCTGCCCAGCACAATAACTACCATTTGCTGGTCCCCTCTGTGTAGACAATCTTACTCCCAGTTGGTTAAAGAGATGATATGTTAGCATTTTGGAATTGAGGCAGTCTTTCAGACAGACTTTGAAATATAGAGGGGTGGTAATGTGCTCCATAGCCACACTTGCTTTCCAAATGAAGAATGAGGGAAAAATTTAAGTCTGCAATCTTGAGAGAAACATGGAATAATTTGAATTGATAGCCTAAAATTCATAGGAAGAAAATGAGCTTAGCACCCGCCTGCCCAAAGCAGTGCAGCCCAAGTTCAGCTAGGGCATCTTTTTCAAATGGTGGGCAAGTTGCTGTGAGCAATTCCAGGAAAAATACCAGGAAACTTTAGTGACATCATTGTGCCACACTTGAAAGATGAAGAAGCCTAGTATAGAGCCAGAGGGACAAAGACAGCTGACACTGTTCAATATTGCTCAAGAAAATCACAGATTGGTCTAAATAACACTGTAATCATGGTTTAAGTCACCTGCAAAATAGCAATAGCATTTTGTTATCTATGGTTTAAAAATTAACTTAATTGATACTTAAAGAAGATTCAAAAAGTATAGAGATAGAAGCCATAAAATAGCAACTGAAAACTGTTAAAGATTATTGAAGGGAGGGAGGAACAAAGGAAATGGGGTTTGTATGGTTTATTGCAATTTGTCTTGTAAGATTGGAATTCATCATGGGTTTCACTAGGGCTGAAGTCAGTTTACTGTCTAGTCTGTATTGTATGCAGGCTACACAAAACTTTGTATAATAGCTTATTCATTTTTCTTAGACATAGTCTAATTGTTTGTTCCTCCTACATATGTCTTGAAATATTCCTTTAGTAAATGACATTTTTGTTAAAAGATAAACAAGAGCGAGGAACCTGATGGATATTTCACTTGTATTTGGGAGAGAATGGTATTAATTTCACTAGTGAAAATATAACAAAAAAACACTTTTCATCTATGCATCCCATGATCTTCAAAGTGGGATTATTATTCTAATCCCTGGGTTAAGGCTGGTGAAGATCACTGTGTAGTTATGGCTTTATCCAAGGCTGTGTAGCAAGTAAGTGACAGATCTGGGAATAAAGGTTCTAAAATGAGCTCTGTTAATTAGGTTAATAACAACAGTAGCAGCAACAGCAGCAAGACACCTTGGAAGTTGAGGACGAGAGATGAAATCTCTAATTGGAAATCTCTCTGTTAACACATTAGGTCGGGTTATGACTTTGTCACAAGGAAAAAGTGTTTGGGATAAGATGAAATACAGTGATGGTTCACTGGTGAAACCAAGCCCTTTGGAATAATAGCCTTGTTATTTGCTGAGTAACACAGCAACCTTTTAGCTACCAGTCTTTCCAAATTATACAGTTTTCTTCTAATGATCACCTATTTGGTGCAGGTTTATCTGCTCCAGGCAAGGTGCCTGGAAGTTACAATACGTGCAAGTCAGAGCAGCGGCCATAGGTTGTACCCGAGACAGCTGAGAGAGATTTGTCATCACCAATGCAGGGGCTGAAGTCTCGGCACGCTAATTGTCAGTGGCAGATTTTGCCATAGTTATCTAGCCCTTTGAAAACCAAAAGTCAGGAGAGATGATTGTTCCAGGCAATTAGTATTTCTGAGGCACTTTTCAAATTCAAAGTTTTTTAGTACTTATGTTTTATTGTCAAACTGTTTCAGTTTATGAACTACAAGATATTAGTGGAAATTCTGATGTCTTCAAAAGTTTGAATGGATGGGGACTGGAATATATGTTAGAAAGTAAAGAAAGGTAATGTAAATCAAGACAGCTAGAGATGATGTGGCAGACTACGATAGATGTCAATTCTCTGAGTAATATGCAGATAAAACCTTTATCATCAATTAAAAAGATGCCGAATTATGTAAAGTGCTGAAAGAGTTCATTAAATGTTTCTTGACTTCAGCATTCAAATTTTGGAGTTAGATGCCTTGAGGACTCCAGAAGAAAGTCTGTTTCAGATGTTTCCCAAAGCAGCTGCACATGCAAAGAGAACTCTGGCAGGTGCCATCCTTCATAAACCCTTTTGTGACTAACACCCAATTCTGAGTCAATTTATTGCCTTTGAGATAACTTTCAAGATTCAAGCGTGCAGGGAGTTGATGGAGGTGACCGGAGTGCTTCAAGGAGTTAGGTTTAAGGCAAGAAGAGACAACTAAGTGGTGTAACTGGACTCTGCACAACACGTGGCCATGGGATTTAATGTAGTTAAGTGTGTGTTCAGCCCTAGCTGTAACTGCTTAGAGTGTCTTCCAGCAACAAGCTTTCATTTCACAACACCAAGAAATGGAAAATATACCAATATCCTTAGTAACTTGTTCTCTGAGTTATCGGACCCTTATTACTAACAATGTACACAATAAAAGTAATACAGAGTACCAGCTCTAAACCAGATCTTAAGTAATTGTATTTTTTGTAGAGAGACTTAAAAATCATGCTTTTAAATAGCACTGCTAATTATTTTTACTACAAATATCTCCTAAAAGTAATGAGTAAAAACAATTGGAGGAAATTTTTCTTTTGTATATTTTAGTGTGCTTATTTTGTTCTTTGCCAGCCTCTAGTTCATCTTGGATTTTTTGTTTCTACTCTATAGTGCATTCTCTGTGTTCATGTGGATGTTTTGAAAACAGAAAGGGAAAAACATTTTTTAGATTAGGAAAATGTTATTACAGAACTACAAAAAAATTGGCAGAGAGATTCAGAGAAGATATTCCATCTGCCACTAGTTTTAATTAAATCAAAAGCCCAGAACAGAAACAATCAAACATGCACAAAACCAGAGTTCAGTCACAGTATCCTATTAACTGACTTGTGTATCCAGAGAAGTTATTTTCATCAGAAAATTAAAATGACCCCAAAATATTTTTGGTCCCTGTTCTCCAGTATGTGTTGTATTATTGTTTGAAACAGAAGATTTTGAAGTAAACAAGCAACCCTTTTCTGAACGACAGTATTGTTGCTTGTTTATGTTTTGGATGTCTGTGTATTACATTATGTAGTACTCAAGCCATTCAAGTTACTTTTAAAATCCTGGTTAGCATTTTGCCATTCATTTTTGAGAAGTTTCTGTTTCCCTAGAATTTAATTTTTGAATGATTGTTTAACTGATGAAGCGATATATATTGGCCCTATGTTGGGTGGCATCAAATAGCTATTAACAAAGAAAGTTCTGTGTGAGTGAGTTAAGAGTGTGACAAGCAGGTTATTAAAACCTCTCTCTAGACTGACCAGCAATTCAGTATCTTAAGACTGTGCCAAGATGTCTACTGATGTCAGTATCAATTAGAGTGGGCAGTAAATTAATGGGCCTTGAAAGTTGTGATGAGAGGAAAATAAAATGTGTGTTGTTATCTGGCATCATGTAGATATGAAATGAAAGATGATGTGTGTTAGACCAGTTCTCACACTTGGAAAGCATTTAGGAAATTTTTTAACTATGCGCATTCCACAGTCATTTCAGGATCTACTATTTTTAATGCCTTCTGTATGCAATTCATCACCGTCAGCATGCTTTCTTTCCTTTTTCTTTTCTACCTCAATGTATGCATACACAGAAACATGTACGTTATTTTCATTTCCCATAAATAATAGTAATCCAGACAAAAAAAAAATAAAAAATCTCTGATTGTTCTTCATGTGTGGGAAATACAGTGAACACTGTATTCAGTTTTCAGAATGTAAATGTTTTTTCCTGTTCATAGCTTGACAGCTAGAAACAGATCCTGTGATTCCTCTGCAAAACCTTAGTAAAGGTTTAGTCACCTTTTTAAGAAAACAGTCTAAATATGTGTTCACATTGTGCAGATGCATACGCCAAGAACTCTGAAATTGTTGCTTTCTTGTCAATCATAGAGTATGCTATGCTGGAGATGGAAGCAATAAAGTACTAGTTTCTCCAGGAGATCACATCCTGTATCTGTGATGATGGTGGGACCCCTCAATGTTTGAGTTGCCTCCCTATGTACACATGGTAACCTATAGGGATAGGTGATAGAATTTGTTGTAAACATACCTCTGTTTCCCTGCTCAGATTCGCCTCCATTCAATACCTTACTTCATCAGGCTTAAAGAATATATGAAGCATTACTGCCAAACACCAGTACCACAGTGTTCAACCTACAGAAACAAGATGGTGTAACACCACTCCCGTTTGTTAGGATGCTGTTGGTTTGAGTCTAGTGCTGTCTTCAGACTGACATTGCTACAGCAGATAAGGTGCTGTCTTCTTCTTGGAGGGTTGGACTAGATGATCTCCAGAGGTCCCTTCCAACCCTAACAATTCTGTGAATTCTGTGAATTCAGACTGACATTGCTACAGCAGATAATATGAAGAAGGCCACCTGCTATGTCAGTGAGTCCTGAGGTCAACCTCTTTGCCGTAGATGTAAACAAGATGTGCCACTGCTTCTGGACTAGGTCTGTTTTCATGTTTTTTCTTGGAAGACATCCTTGTACTATGGTTGAGAAATGCATCTGCAATTTCCCCATTGTTCGCCTTTTCTTGAGAATCTTACACGAGGTAAAACTGTATGTGTTAATACTAGTTCTGGTGGCCTACAGGTGGGCAATACTACTGGTAACACAACCTGGTTAGTCCACAATTAAAGACACCCAGACCTTACCTTTGCTTTCAGACCTGTCACCGCAGCCTTGGGGAATTTGAGTCATCTTAGGCCTTGTGTCCCACTGGTCAGTGGCTGGATGATTGTCGTCCCTTGAGGGTGCATGTTTTTTCCTGTTCTGGTGTGTTCTGGTCAATATTAAGGGGTGCATAAGGCTATTAGAACTGTGCTGTTAGGTCTTCGTTTCCTGTGCCTTGGCCCACCTGCCAGAAAGGAAGGGTTATCCACTAGTTTATTTAGATTCTCTTGACTGTCACTTGCTAGCTGAAGACTTTTTTTTTTTTTTTCCTCACCTCTCATAGCAATCACATTTTTAAAGAATTTGTTGGGGTATTGCCATGCATTAAGAAACCCAATTCCCAATGGGACTTGGACCTATTATTTTCTGTTCTTGTGTAAAATCAGTTTTTGAGTCCATGACTATCTGCTGTCTATTGCACCTATCCATGAAGGTGTCAAACCTGAGGTGAATTCTGCTGTCCTAAGAACAGCCATAGAGAGAAGTGAACCATGAAAAACCTAGAAATCTCAATACACCTTTAAAAGTATAATTTTAAGGAAAAGGTGGTTTGAATAATTTTATGCAGTGTATTTATACTAACATATGTCTAGCGCATCTGGAAACAATAGAGATTATTTTGAAGTTTTACTATCAAGACAACAGTGTGAATTTTGGTTTTTGTA
>NW_009647419.1:643915-647293 GCF_000708025.1 Charadrius vociferus
GAGGTGAGGAGCACTATACCTGAATAAAGTGTAGACCAGATTCATGAGGAAAGAGAAGAGATGTAACTTTTCATAAGGTTAGAAAAATTAAAAGATGACCATACAGCAATTTAGAATTTCATAAGGTACCAGGGAAATTTCTAAGTTCTGGCAAGTTGATTACTGTTAGTGAGTAAGAAAAGCCTCTGGAGGGTACTTTGGAAAAAGGAATTACAGGATTTTGCAGTCACAAAATTAAAAGCCACTTCCCTGAAAGATGCTGAGATTTAATTTAGAATTTGAACCTTTGAGATATGTACTAATGACCCCTGCTCCCCATACATTGAGACAGGGTAATGAATATAATTGTAAATTAAATGCCAAATGACTATGGATGAAATCATAGTGAACAGGAAGCTTATGTCAATTATGGCCTGGGATTTATGAACAACTCTGAGACTCAGCTTGGATCCTCATCTGTGTAGTGCATCCCAAGAGAAAGAAATCAGGCAAGGGAAGAGGAGACCTGCATGGCTGAGCAGGGACCTTCTGAAAAGGCTCAGGTGGAAGAAGGGAGTTTACAATAGGTGGAAGAAGGGGCTGACTGCTTGGGAGGAATACAAGAATGCTGTCAGGGTATGCAGGGAGGAAACAAGGAAAGCCAAGGCAGCCTTGGAATTGAACCTGGCAAGGGATGTCAAGGCCAACAGGAAGGGTGTCTTTAAGTATATAGGAGATAAAAGGAAAACTAGGGAAAATGTGGGCCCGTTGTTGAATGAGACAGGTGGTGTGGTGACAGATGATGCAGAGAAGGCGGAGTTGCTAAATGCCTTCTTTGCTTCTGTCTTCACTGCTCAGGCCAGTCCTTGGGAGACCCAGACTTTGCAGGTAACAGAGAAAGTCTGGGGGAAACAAGACTATCCCTTGGTTGACAAGGAGCACGTTAAAGATCAGTTAGATAAATTGGATATACATAAATCCATGGGGCCTGATGGGATGCACCCTCGGGTGCTGAGGGAGCTGGGGGAAGTCATTGCTGGGCCTCTCTCCATTATCTTTGAAAGGTCCTGGAGGACAGGTGAGGTGCCTGAGGACTGGAGGATAGCCAATGTCACTCCAGTCTTCAAAAAGGGCAGGAAGGATGACCCGGGAAACTACAGGCCGGTCAGCCTCACCTCCATCCCTGGGAAGATGATGGAGCAGCTTGTTCTGGGAGTCATCTCAAAGCACCTGGATGAAAAGAAGATTATCAGAAGTAGTCAACATGGATTCACCAAGGGGAAGTCATGTCTGACTAATCTGATAGCCTTCTATGACAAAGTAACTAGATGGGTGGATGAGGGGAGGGCAGTGGATGTTGTCTACCTTGACTTTGGCAAGGCTTTCGACACTGTCTCCCACATCATCCTCACAGGAAAGCTTAGGAAGTGTGGCTTAGATGAATGGACAGTGAGGTGGATTGAGAACTGGCTTACAGATAGAGCTCAGAGGGTTGTGGTTAGTGGCGCAGAGTCTAGTTGGAGGTTAGTAACAAGTGGTGTCCCTCAGGGGTCAGTACTGGGCCCAGTTTTGTTCAACATATTCATCAATGATCTGGATGAAGGGATAGAGTGTACCATCAGCAAGTTTGCTGATGACACAAAACTGGGAGGAGTGGCTGACACGCCAGAAGGCTGTGCTGCCTTACAGCGTGACCTCGCCAGGCTGGAGAGTTGGGCAGAAAGAAACCTTATGAAGTTCAACAAGGGTAAGTGTAGGGTACTGCACCTGGGGAGGAATAACCCCATGCACCAGTACAGGTTGGGGGCTGACCTCCTGGAGAGCAGCTCTGTGGAGAGGGACCTGGGAGTCCTGGTGGACAACAGGATGACCATGAGCCAGCAATGTGCCCTGGCGGCCAAGAAGGCGAATGGCATCCTGGGGTGCATCAAGAAGAGTGTGGCCAGCAGGTCGAGGGAGGTCATCCTCCCCCTCTACTCTGCCCTGGTGAGACCGCATCTGGAGTACTGTGTCCAGTTCTGGGCTCCCCAGTTCAAGAAAGACAGGGAACTGCTGGAGAGGGTCCAAGACAGGGATCTGCTGGAGAGGGTCCAGCAAAGGGCTACAAAGATGATTAGGGGATTGGAACATCTCTCATATGAGGAAAGGCTTAGGGACTTGGGTCTCTTTAGTCTAGAGAAAAGAAGATTGAGGGGGGATCTTATTAATACTTACAAATACTTAAAGGGAGGATGCCAGGGGGATGGGAGCAGTCTTTTTTCAGTGGTGCCCAGTGATAGGACGAGGGGTAATGGGCATAAACTTGAACATAGGAAGTTCCATCTTAACATGAGAAGGAACTTCTTTACTTTGTCATGGATGTGCCTCTGCTGTTCCGGGAGGATTGTGAGTTGTATGAGCCAACTGGCTGTTTGATTTTATTTTCTCTGAGGAACATTAATAGATTGTAGACTAACATAAACATCAATAATCATATACATAATGGTATAAGGACACCAAGATGGAAGAAAAGGCTGAGAAATGGCACTATATTTCCTTAAGATTTCTATTAAAGGATTTAATGATAAAAATGAGAAAACTTCTCACAAATCCTAAGTTAGTTTCAAAAAGACATGAAAATTCAAACCCCATATCCTTTCGAAAAAGACTTTTAATATAGGTCTTGCTATTAATTGAGCTGGTGTTCAACAAAGGTGTTTTAATGTTAAAAAAAAATCTATTCACGTTATCTGAATCAGTGGCCCATATGGAATTTAAATTAGTTAATTTCACACATTTTACTAAAGAAAAATTGACTCTGCATCTGCGAATCTTTCAGGAATATGTAGCTTATTCATAATAATATAGAGATCTGTGCTGGTGTATCTCAACCATGATGAGAGCAATGAAGGATGTCATTCATCTAATAATGAAAAAGCTCTTCATCTTTGATTAGCTGAGAAGGTCAAAAGGTCAAAAATTGTTCTTCCAGAAGGATGAACAATTAGCTCCAGAAAAGTTTTGTACACCTGATCAGGGATAACAGTATATGTTAAAGATAAAGCAAATCCCACCGGATCATGCTGACTAAAGCTTTCACCCAATTTTAGTGTCTTGCTGGTGAATAGAGGGACTGATTTGTTATTTGATCCTTTGCAAATGGCCCTATACTTCTGAAGAATTCTTTGGCAGATATGAGGTCATGTATAAAGTCACGGTTACAGTTATTCTTCTGCAGTAGGTCCTGATTGCAATTATTCGTATGTATTTATAGAAATCCATAAAGGATATGAGGGGACTCTGTGAAGTATAATGTTCACGGTACACTGACAGAAGTGCCATTAGGTGATGCTGTACTGATTCAATGTTAAAAGACTTCAGTGATAGACTTCAACTCTTACAAAGACATTGGGCCTTAAA
>NW_009647419.1:647357-663939 GCF_000708025.1 Charadrius vociferus
CTTGTCCCTTGTTTAGCAGTCTGTCCTTTGTGACCAAACTATGTATCTTTTTATGTTAATGAAAAGTAATTATAGTTCAGCCATATGAATTATCCCACTGAATCTTTTATACAGCAACTAAATCCTGGTTTTGACCACATGTAAGGAATTTTAGGTCCTGTTTATTTCCTGTATTTCTTGCATTCATGTATAGGCTTGTACTGAATGACTATATAGATTCATGTGTACCTGTCTCTTTTGACCCTTTTCTGTGTATCTCTGAATTTCCTGGTTTTAGGCTATGATTCTTGACAATGTTCTTGTGTACCGGAATTTCATCATTTGTCGAATATGGCTAGTGATGCTGACCTCTGTGTGAAGGGAAAAAAAACCCAACAACTTTGTATTCTTCTGTTGAAAAATACTGCAGAAGGGCAAGGTATTATTATTTACAAATTTAACTCCTGGCAGCACTGAGTGGTACAACCAGAATACTAAAAGTGCTGTAAATCTATTGTCCATTCCAATACATTTTCAGGGGCTAAAACAAGCAAAGAAAAGCAGCAGACTGTGAAGACAGGAAAACTAGAGGCATAGCATGGCAGGCTGAGGTGGCAAATACAATTCTCTTTCTTACTTAAAACAGGAGGGCATCTTGTGTCTGAGCAAGTTGACATAAAGTAGGCCTGGGGGAATCAAGTAGTGAAACAGCAGACACAGACAGCAATAAGACACTCTTTGGAGCAACAACAAAACAGATGGTTCGATGGCCCCCTGTCCACTCCAGAGAATACACAATTACTTACAGGACAAAGTCCATCTGGTCCTATAATAATCTGAGAATTCATCATGACTAAAGCTGCAGTGGGCTTTTTTCAAGCTGTTTAAATTAACTTGATCAACCCCCTTCTATAAACCTGTCTAAAAAGAATCCAATCCTCTCCACCCTTTAACCTGCTGTAGCAGGTACACCTCTTGCCTTGTGATCAGAAAAATAGAAGAAACCAGTGCCACCTGTTAGCTTTGGGAAGGATGGCCTGTACCTATTGGAAACTGCTGCAAATGAAGTGAGCAGTCATAAAATTTTAGAGGCCACCCTGTTCACTTGTTTGAAATTCTGGCAATGTGACTGAATGTCCGAGGTCAGAGAGATAAAGGAGATAGCGTGTAAAGATGTATAAAAGAATATCTCATCATGAAAGGACAGTATTTTCAAGACACTAAGCCAAAGACTTGTACTGCTCTCAAATGGAGCAGGTGATTGTGCTATAAACAGAAGCTTGTAGAGGGAGAAGGCAAAAGAGATATAGTCATACTGAGATAGACTGCAGACTTGGGGAAGCATGAAACAGCAGTGGTATTTTTTGATATTCAGGGTCCATTAAGTCACTACTTTCTACCTTCTGTAGTCACTCACATCTGAACAAGATAGATGCAAATGTCTCTCAACTCAGGGTGGGAGCTAACTTGCTGCACAAGTGTAAAGACTGTGCAAGGCATCTGTGTTAAATTAGGCAGTGGGTATTGAGATGGTGAGACTGAGGTAGGGTCCAGAGCAAGAGTGTAGAATGGTTTGGATTGGAAGAGACCCCAAAGATCATCTAATCCCAACCCCCCTGCCATGGGCAGGGACACCTTCCACTAGACCACATTACTACCTAGCCCCAGCCAACCTGGCCTTGAACACTTCCAGGGATGGGGCGTCCACAACTTCTCTGGGCAACCTGTTCCAGTGCCTCACCACCCTCACAGTAAAGAATTTCTTCCTTATGTCTAATCTAAAACTACTCCCTTTCAGTTTAAAACCATTACTCCTTGTCCTATTGCGACATGCCCTTGTAAAAAGTCCCTCCCTAGCTTTCTTGTAGGCCCCCTTCGGACACTGGAAAGGTGCTGGAAGGTGTCCCTGGAGCCTTCTTTTCTCCAGACTGAACAACCCCAACTCTCTCAGCCTGTCTTCATAGGAGAGGTGCTCCAGCCCTCGGATCGTCTTTGTGGCCTCCTCTGGACTCGCCCCAACATGTCCACGTCCTTCTTATCTTGAGCGCCCCAGAGCTGGATGCAGTGCTCCAGGTGGGGTCTCATGAGAGCGGAGTAGAGGGGAAAAATCACCTCTCGCGACCTGCTGGCTTTTGATGCAGCTCAGGATATGGTTGGACTTCTGGGCTGCAAACATGCATTGCTGACTCATGTTGAGCTTCTCATACACCAACACCCCCAGGTCCTTCTCCTCAGGGCTTCTCTCAATCCACTCCCCACCCAGCCTGTCTTTGTGCTTGGGATTGCCCCGACCCAGGTGCAGAACGTTCCATTTGGCCTGGTTGAACTCCATGAGGTTGCACAGGCCCACCTCTCAAGCCTGTCCAGGTCCCTCTGGATGGCATCTATTCTCTCCAGCACGTGGACTGTACCACACAGCTTGGTGTCATTGGCAAACTTGCTGAGGGTGCACTCAATCCCACTGTCCATGTCACCGACAAAGATGTTAAACAATGTTGGTCCCAGTACCGCCCCTTGAGGAATGTCACTCATCACTGGTTGCTACTTGGACATCGAGCCATTGACTGCAACTCTTTGAGTTTTTACCACCCAGCCAATTCCTTATCCACCAAGTAGTTCATCCATCAAATCCATGTCTCTCCATTTTAGAGAGAAGGTTGTTGTGTGGGATAGTGCCAAATGCTTTGCACAGGTCCAGGTAGCAAAAGGTGTTTGAATTCAAGCTGCAATCTCCTGGAAGTATCCTTGGAAAATATTGAAAGAACTTGTTTCTTAAGTTCCTTCATGCTCATTGGGTCAATTTAGAGGAGTCTCTGGTTCAGGTGATATATACAGTTAATTCTTTACTAAATTGTATCCTTTGTGCACATTATTGCCATTTTCAGCATTGATCTGATTTTATCTTTTGTAAAGGCCCAGCTGGTTTCAGTATGCAGTTGGCTTACAGAAACCCATTCAACCTTTTTAGCCATTTACTTTAACTACCAAAGAGGCATGATTGCTACCTGCAGGTGACAAAGGGAGGGGAGTGGAATGGAGTGATACGTGTGATTATAAAACTCCGCTGTCTGTATATGAAACCAACAGTGTCCTAAAGGTAAAACAAGAGCCTTTTTCCTCAGTTAGGCATCCTGTCCTGTGAAATGAATGCTTCCTCTAAATAACTTTTTAATTCCATCTCTGTAGCATTTCCATACCTGTGCTGCAGCTAAGTTTCCGGTTAACCAGCTGCCAAAGAAAAATGTATACGCATTGCAATATGTTTTCAGAATATGAAATAGCTTTCAGGCTGTCATTGGCTTGATTTCAGGCTTTTTGACAGGCTATAATCTGTCCTTCTTGAAACAATTGACAATTTTGCAGACAGGAGCTGTGCAAATAGCCTGAAAATGGACAGCTATTATTTTCAAAATATTATTAAAAATGAGAAAACTAAAACTAAAAAGTGCAGGTGTTCATATTTTGAGTGCTGTTCTTCAGAGTAGTGAATATTGGTTTTGTAATTCTACCTGGTGGTACAATTCTGAGTAAAGACTATAAATTCTAACTAGTGTAACATTTGCTAAGAAAGGAACATATGCTATTTATCTTATGGGAATATAAAGTGAGTTGGTATGCTAGATGACAGAAAAAAAGGAAATATAATTAAGCATCTAAACCTCACATTAACTTAGTTACAGTGCACTTGTAACATCTAGCTGATTTACTAATAATGTAAGATACTACTGTGTGGGAATTCAACACTGCTACCAGAAAGTCCTTGTCTTGGTGCTTTTGCATTTTTAATAATCATGACCTGGAGAGTGACCTGAAAACTTATTACTGATACTACATTTGTTTTCTTTTAAAATATGTAGCCTATTTTTTTAAAAGTTATAATTTTATTTTGTAGATAAAATGAAAAAAGTTAAAATCTCCATAAGTTCAGCTTGTTTATGAACTCCTTTTCTTGTTAAATGCAGACCTTAATGCATTAATATGTGCATTTACTGTTAAATTCTTTGTAGCTTTCAGTGCAGCATATATGTGCATTTACTGTTAAATTCTTTGTAGCTTTCAGTGCAGCAAAAAAAAAAGGTCTTCAAATTTGGCATTTGGGTTTGTCTGCAGGCAAATGTGAGTGTGCTGAACAGTTAGATCAGTCCAAGGACAGGTCTTGGATGTAGTATGGAGTAGGTCTGGGTGACTGAGAACACATGTTGCTATACTTAGGGGTCTTAAAGGAATGTATAACTGTTTAGGACTACGTACGCTATAGGAAAACCCTGCTATCTCTTTATTGTAACTGGGGAGCAGTTGCCAGAGCAGAATAGGTGCTGTTCCACCACAGAAAAGATTTGGTAACTCTACAGAGGAGTGGAAAAATCTGGAATATTTTCAAGATGTTGATTTAGCATTTTCTTCTAAAATATTGAATACAACAGTAATTTTTTATTTGTCTGTTTTCTGTTTTCTACCACAGAAAGTTAAGCAACAAAACTGTATTTCGTTGAGCAAAAAAAGAGATATTTTTCTCTTATGTTTTAATTTTGTAGTAATACAGTCTTTTGTAGCAGTGCAATATTTTAGGGTGTGTCACACAACAGTGAGTGAAGACATCTGAGCAAGTCCAAGTGTTAACTTCACAGTTTTGAGTGGTAGTGGTTGAGCTGTGGTGTTTTGGCCGGCTTACCTGGTTCTGGTGTGGTTCTTGCAACTATGTGTGTGTGTGCATGTATCAGTGTGTGTGTGTCACTGGCGTACTGTGTTGCTGAGACCATTGCGTGTCCACAACACCCCCCTCCCAGCCTCGGCTTACACAGAAGTGTAACTTCTTCATAACTTCTAAGTGTA
Organism: Charadrius vociferus; assembly: GCF_000708025.1. Classification (NCBI taxonomy): domain Eukaryota; kingdom Metazoa; phylum Chordata; class Aves; order Charadriiformes; family Charadriidae; genus Charadrius; species Charadrius vociferus. The sequence continues at coordinate 652,170 of NW_009647419.1, forward strand.
ACTTCTGTGTAAGCCGAAGTGTGTCACTGAGGCACAGGTATGCCCTCAGCTTTCTTCTGCTTCAGCACTTGAAATGTACACATTCTTAGTGTGTCTTAGGAAGATGATAATTTCCTCTGCAGAAATTGCGTATGGGTGTATACACCATCCTATGCCCCCAAGCAAACCAAGGTAGTGGCACCAACATGTGATTTAAGGATGTTGTACACAGAGATGAATTTTATCCCATTAAGACCCAGGTATACCTGAGAGATTCAATGATGCGTAAGCTTTTTATGGGCTGTTACCACACAATTGAATTTTATCTGAATTGACTACTGTGCAAACATCCCCAAATCCAAACCTAATGACTGTTGAAGGTATTAACCTCTATCAGTACTGTACATGACACCTTAGCATCCTCTGTGTTTACAGTTTGTATTGAGTGCTTCATTAAATTTCTGTGTATGTTTGCCATTGCTGTGACACAGCAGGGACAGATTAGGATAATATAAAATGCTTATAAATCACATTTAGGAATTAAAACATTGGGCACAAAATGACTACCTTCAGGTTGGAGAAAATAAGATTTCAAAGCAATTATAGGAAGTTTAATACAGCGGGTCTTTTGTGGCTTTATGGCTTCAATTCAAAACCAGGTGTTTCTTTATGTAGCTATGATGGGAAAGCAATTGCCATCCACTATTGAGCAACTGGAATAATAGTTGATTTTTTTTCTCTCTTAATTCTTTCCTCTGAGGTTGCATCACTTTTTTGGCTTACCTTTATTCTACAATATGCAAAATTAGATATGTTTCTTTTAAAAAAAAAAAAAGTGAATTTGAGGAAGGTCTTAAAATCCTTTTTATTTGGTGCCTATGTTATTCTGTGTCCTTAGACAGTGTGTTATTCTTGGCAGACTTAAAATAAGCTGACATAAGCATCTCTAGCAGGTTCCTGTTTTCACTGGTTCAAGCTTTAAGTCTTTAGTAGCACCTCCACATCACTTAAAGCTCCATAAATTTTTAAATTATCATTCTTCTTTGAACATGGGGAGGAGACAACACAAAAATTATAACAAACGGTCATTAAAATTTCATTTAAGCTCTATGTCATTGTTATTTGACTGATTTCACGATGCATAATATAACATGCATCAGATGAGATGTAAGACCTGTTCTGCTGGAAGTGTGCAGTCTTGGTTGCTATTGCTTAAATGGGTGAGAGAATCTCTACATTGCACTGAAGTCGCCGTTCCACCTTGTTACTGAAGTAAAGACAATGTATTTAGATAAGGCTATCTTCCTAGACCATGGTCAACCTAGCTGGAAGGTGAAAAGAAACTGTTTGAATGACCTCCTTCTGTTTTGGAATAATAGAAAGTATTACCTGCATAAAACCCCTGGTTTGTTCATAGCCTTTGGCCATCACGACTACAAAGGCCCCGCTGTCACAGTTATTGAAAGGTTTTAAAGCACCTGCCTCCTGCAAATTTCAGAGTGCTCCGAATGGCTAGGATTGCTGAGATGGCTAGGGTGTCAAATTTCTGAAGTGCTCAAGTGACATGGGATTTTGACAAGTCTCCAGTCTCCTTTAATTTCTGTGGGAGCTTGCTACCACTGTGGATTTGAAGTGGCTCAAGTGCCATGTCTGGGAAAACAAGCAAAGAAACAAAAAAACTCAGGCGAGCTTTTGAACACCTAAGGCATTTTTTTTTTAAGTCTGAGTCAAAAAGTGGATCTGTGTGTGACAAGTACACCAATACAGACAGACATACTGGAAAAGAGCAGTGAATCGTATCGTGCAACATGCAACAGCTGGTATTTTGTCTAGCTGTATAAACCAGGAGTAAATCCTGCTGCAGAGACAGAGCAGGAGGAGTGTAAATCATTTTTCTGTCGCTGTTGTGTGCATAACAACGCAAAAACAGTATCCTTGTATGAGAGGAGTGATTTCAATGTATCTTCTAAAACCTAAATAATGGACTCCATACAGATAGTGTTCCAAAGACACAGCTTTTGAAGGTTTGTTCCCTTTCTTTGACTTCAACGGTTTCATAGCAACTGAGAAAGATGTTTCTATTGTATGAATCATGCAAGGGATTAATTTCAAATACAGGTCATGTTTAGTGTACAGACTGGAGTTAGACATGTTCTTTTATAGTGTTACAGGAATGCTAAAAACAATGGGGCTCCCTTGTTCACTCAGTTTTGAGAAGGGAAATGGGATTAGTCTTGACCACAACTGCTGTCATATACTGAAGATGCATCTGACTACATGTATTCTGAGCACATTTTCAGTTCTGGTAAGAATAATGTTATCGCTTGCTAGGTCTGCATACTAAGACAGACAAATGTTATTCAAGATAAACTTCAAGAATTTCATCTGGATGTTCATGGTGATGTTAATGTGTCTAGGATTTAAAGGCAACATAAATGTGTATTGGAATTTTCAGTGGCCCTTGGAGAGAAACAAAACCAGTATTTTTGGCATTCCTATGAGTGATATAAATGAAATCAGTCACTAAGCACAAGTGTTACATGCAAAAATGTGCTCTAAGACACTGAGAAATGGATAAGCAGATTGTTTATGTCTGGGCTGTGTCTTGGGAAGGCCTTAATCAAATCATCTCAGATTTGCATTGTGCACTCCCCCTCTGTTTCTGGTAGCATCAGAATTTTCTGGGCTATTTAACTCCACACATGCAGTTCGTGGCAGCAAAAAAAATGGTGCAAGCGGTGTGGCAGACAGCTGCTCCAGTACACAGTCTGTCACTGTTTGATGCTCTGCGGTATAATGCAGAACAAGATTGTCATCAGCTGCTAAAAGTCCTTCACCCCACCCTCTTGATCTCTTTCTTCCTCTGCTTGGTGGGATCACTCAGCAGACCAGAGTAGTTCATTCTTCCAGATGTTTGTCACCGTACCAGCACATGGGCCACTTATGTTAGTGGTTGCTACGAAATGGAGAGCTGTCCCTCAAGAGCTTGTTGGAGGTTGCTCATTTCACAGAGGTTATGAAAGTTAATACATACTTGATAAGCCCTTGATAGGAGATGATGAGACATGAAGAAAAACCCTGCATCACCTTAACACAACCTTCACCCAATGAGTTCTGTCTTGTTTTCGTAATAGAGACTCTTGGAGGCACATCCCACACTTACTGTGCATTGCTGTAACTCTAATACTGTTCCTGTTCCTTACTTACCTCAGTGATAACAAACAGTTTCTGCAAATGTCAATTCCAATTTGCTTTCACCCAGAATGGTGCTTAGTTTATTAAGTGATTGCGCCTACATCTTTGCTATTTCTAATATGTTTTTTGAAGATGAAACACAAACGACCAGGGGTTCAAGCCACAGAAAATGAAAGAGAAACTGTTCCCTGGTGCTCCGTTAGCATGTTTGTGCAGCATCTCTGTGATATATAACAACACTCGCTCTGTGGCTGCCAGGGTGGGGAAGCATTGCCAGGGAGCCGCTTTCCTGTCAGCTGCTGCCACAACGCTTGGCATTTTCCCCAAGAGACAGACATGGCAGTGTTCGATGAGGAAGTGTGAGGTGTTGGACTGAGCCTACTGTGAGGTGGCCCAAAATGGCAAACCAGGTTCGTGGCAACAAACTGCAGCCCTTAGGACAGTATTTACACTGAGACCACAGAGTCTGAGGAGAGCTCACTTTTGCTGGACACTGGGCTGTAACTAGGAGCTATAGCAATGTCTACAAGTGTTTACTATCTCTTGGCCTTCATTTCTCCTTGCTATTTTGCACTCTGTAGAAAGGGCAGGATTTTAACTTGATGTAACACCATGTAGATAATACGTGGTGGCTAGCAGCCTTGATGACCTGATGTGGCATTGCACAGCTAAACATCAAGAGCTTGTCAAGGAGGGCACAAGTTTCCTGTCTAAGTGACTTAGTTTTCAAACAAAAAGTATAGCATTCTGGATGGTAACTTTGTGTAGCAACTGCTTTAAGTGCAGCACTCGCGTTCTTAGCCACCTGTCTGAGCATAGATTTTAGCCCAATAAGTCTCCACAGGTCAGTTGTCCTGAGTGTATCTGGTGGACTTTGAATAACGAATAATTGAACATGATTTTTCTGTTTCACTTAGTCTCATAAGATGTGTCTAAGGCAATAATTTCTTCCTAATACAAAGAAAAAATATTAATCCATTATGATCTTTGCTATTATTAATATTTGCAAGGGACTTAGTCTCTTAGTATCCCTCAAAAGCTGCTAAGAACATCATTACTGGAACAGTCTATTATGGCCTTTTAATCTCCTTTTTTACTAACTGGCTTGGTTAATTGCAGCATACTCAGTGGGATGGGTCAAGGCATTCTTTCAGTAGTATACGGTATTTGCATGGGAATCTTTAGTCCTTTGGTGCTTTTAAGTGCTTCAAAGGAATGTTTCTAGAGAGTTCCTGAAAAGCAATATTCTTCCCTCCCTCCCTCCCATTTCCCTTCCGTCTCTTTTTTTCTCTCTCTCTCCCTTGTGTATGTGTGTGCATGTGTACATTTTAGGTGAACAGTTAACTTGTCCATGTGTTTAGAAAACTTTCAAAAATCACTCTCGTTAGGATGGATTTTGCCTCTTGATTTAAGAAGCAATAGCACAATCAGAAAGCTCACCCTGACAGTGAATGATGCAGTAGGACATGGGATCAGAAATCTGGATTTGAAACACATCGATACATGTCAAAACATATATTAGTAAGTTCTTGAGCTATAGCCAAAGGCATTTTTTCCCTGCAGTACACACCAAATTTAGAACATAATTTTAACAAAAACTTTTTTTTTTTTTTTGTGGTAGTCATTAAATGAATGCATGGAAAGTAATTTGAAGTCTTTGCATTGAAACATCTATTCGAAGAGAATAGATATCCATCAAAAATAAAAGGAAGCTATAAATTCTGAGACAAATGTTTTGATCATGTCTTACAGAAGATGGGTGCAGAATGTCTAACTATCTGCTTTCCAGGATTTGTACAATCACATATTCATAGAAGAAAACCTCTTGAATCTTTCTCAATCTTTTCTCCGCCCTAGAAGCTCTTGAGAACCAGGTTTGACTACCTGGGAAGAGCAGGCATACAGAGCTAGCTCTAGGAACATTCATCCTCATCCTCTGCTGTACACACACAGTTGTTGTGGCTCAGGTGTGTATTCTTTTGATTGTTTTCTAGCCCACAGCCTTAATGCTAATTCTGCTGATAGGGATCCTTTTGTTGTTTCTAGAATTCGGTCTGGGAGTCTTTTTCCAGAACCACATGGGTGTAGTTTCTTGGCTGCTTATCTAGATATTTTGAACTCTAAATTTATCACAGTCCCTCCGCTTAAGTCTCAAGTGATCACTTTTCTTTCAATGCTCTTTTTCCCTCCTTTCACACTTTTCCCCATGCCTGTCAAGCATGCTCACTCTGGTCCTGATGCTCACAGGGAAGAAAAAAGCAAGAACAGTTCTCTCTCCATGCATGGCCCAGAGCTCCTTTAAGTTAAAAACTGCAACAGGTTCAAGCTTAAAATCCCTGATGCGTGCTCTCACTATTTTCTTTATCTTTATTATGTGTCCATGCATAGCCCCCGGACACTCAGAGTTGACTATGTGTAGAGAAGAGAACAATGAATCAGAAGCCTCCCCAAATAAATCTATAAAGTTTTGACCAATAATCTAAAGCAAAGTCTGTACTAACAATGTCACCGACCCTGTGTTCCCACAGTGCTTGACAGTGTGTATCACTAAACATCAGCAAACCCCTGAAATATTTCAATAATGTTGTTTATTGCAACATATAATTGCATATTAAAACATTTTATATTCCAGGTAATAAAGCAGTTATTCACTTATGACGGTAAAAGCCATTGGTAAATTTACAGAAAAACCTGTAAGCATCAACATGGTGCTAAATTCTAATAAAAGAGGAAGGAGGCTGGAAGCTGATAAGAGAGATGGTGACTCAGAGAAGAAAGATAGTTCAGGCAAGAGTAAGCAGAGAGCACTGAGTTATGAAGAAAGAATCTAAAATTTTTCAGAAAGTCTAATGCAAATATTAACACTGTGAATGAGATCTTCAAATAACACAGCTGGAACATAAGTAGTGCGAAGAACACCACAGATCTGGCATTAGTTGGGGAGATTAATCTTGATATAACTAAATGTATTAACCCCTATATTTATGTAAGGATGAATCTTATGATTGAAAGTTTCCAATGTGTTATGCATAAGACTGTGTTTTTCCTTTTGTGGGTTTTACCACAGCTATGAGAAAAAAGTAAAACATTGTAAAACTAACAAGAAGGGTGAGTAGGCGTTCAGGGGTGAACCAGGGTGAGATAATTCTTCCTCAGACTGCTGAGCTGTCAAGTAATGGGTTGATTTTGGTAGTGGTAAGAGGAAGGAGTATGGTGGCTGAGTGGGAAATTTTAGTGCTTGTGTAGGTGGCTGAGGTACTGTGGTGGTTAGAGCCAAATACAGCACAGGAAAAAGTTCTGGCATTTCTTTCTCTCACCCAGCTCTAACTCTGACCTTCCACACTCAATGCTTCATGCTCGAGTCTCTTGAGACCAGATGCCATCAATCTTCCCAAATTACAGGATATTTTGTGATGTAGAGGCTTGCTGTATATAACATACATTTTGACTGCTGATATTGGCAAGAGACATCTTTTGCACAATCTCAAAGAAATATTTGTTTCTTCGCTTCAGGCAGAGACCTCTGAAGGAAAGGGATTCTCTTGGCAACAAGTTATACATAAGTACTTGCCCAGCTGAGGTTCGGATGTACTGGGCTGCTCTCCACCATGGAGAAAGGGAAAACTTGGAGCATATGGACTAGGAGAAGGAAGCCAGTGTTCTTCAACCATCAGTCCTTAACAGAAAAACATGGCTGGGCTGGTTTCTGATGGCTTTGGGAAAATCTGTTGCTGCAATCTGCTTCCACTTGAATGGAAACTGTCTAAGTTTAATTGCTCTCTTTTGTCCCTAAGCTAAGACACTACCCTGGCAGCAAAACACTGGGAGTCACATCCAGTTTAGCATTTATGGTATGGCAAGCCCACTACATCAAAAAGTTAAGATGTTCACAAAGGCCATATTTAAAGTATTTTCCTCCTGATTTAGTCTTCTTAAGAATCATAGATGTACTTGCAGCACTTTTTTTAAGCAAGTCGAGCAAAAAAGAAGTTATAAAGGCAAATGATATAATATTATTTTCATTTGTAATTAACCAACTTACATAAATATCATGAGAAATTTGGCACTGTTCTTATAGTCCCCATTAGAGTTACAGCGTCAGATTAAATGTTTTTTTAAACCAGTATTGATTTTTTCGCAAACTGAAGAATCCTTGATTTATAAGATCTGAATGTAAAGAGAGTCACAGAGATTTTCATATCAGTGAAAGAAATATAATAACCTGGGTTCCCTGGGGAAGTGTTTTATTTGTTCCGTGGGAGATTTTGTATGGAAAGTCTAGATTTTTTACTTGAAACAATGTGCTGTCAAAGTACTGTGATTCAGCTATTACCTTTGTACGTGCTGTGAATATTACAGTAGTGTACACTTATGCTACCCGTGGGGCAAAGTGTCCTTTGAATAGAAGTATTCAGAATTTAATGTGAGCGTCATATGTCTAAAAAGCTTGGTAGAGATGTATCTCAGTATTTAAATTTGCCCGTGTTAAAAAATCTGAAGGAGTAAAAACTGAGATCTTAATGAAATATTAACTATTTTAAAGCTTTATTAGGTATGCAATATTTTAGTCATATTTTTATGTCAGAACTAAACTTAGTTCTGAGTAGGAGTTGACTGGTTCCCAAATGGAAAAGAGATAATAGCTAATGTGTAGTACTAGTAATTGGTGAACTTTGATGTGACTGAATGGAATAAATGAATGTTTATGCAGGTGATAATGAGCCAGAAATTTTAACCAAATAATCATCTGTTTTTCTAAATTACTGCTTTAGATTGGTTTTATTTGTTGCATTTCACAGCTATGTTGTTAGTACACATTTATTAACATTTTTACTGGTATTTGCACACAGTCCAGTACCCGATTTAGAATGGTACTGGACTGTGTGCGAAATGTGTTGACGTTAGCGTCACAAAATGTTTACTTTTTAATTCTAAATAGCGTGATTTCTTTTGGATCCTGACTGCTATTAAGTACATTTTGCAAGACTTCAAATTCTTTCATTGTGATGTGATAATAAGTTTCAGTTCTGCATATGAAATTCTTCCATTCATAGAACTTCTCTGAGTTTAATGGGATTTTTTTTCTGCAAGAAGGATTCAGATCATTAATGACATATATAGAAAAAATAATTCTGTTGCTGATGGTGAACCGAAGGGGATTGTCAAAATTACTCATGCTATTAGGCAAAACACAGACCCAGCAAAGCGAAAGGTTGAAAATACTAACTTCATTTTGGGGTAGAAAAATGAACTTAATAAACGCAAGTAGACATGCACAAACAAGATTGCAACCTTTATTTCACTTTAGGATTCTCAGTTGCTGCATCATCTTCCACTTATATTTCTAACAGTCAATTTGCCTGAATTATCATTGTACTCGCTGAAAGCTCTACTGCCAGATCCTCAAGCAGGGCAGAGAGATCTATGCCTTTTCACATATATTTCCATTTAGGTACAGTTATCCTGAGTTGCTTCTTACCTACACACTCTATTGAGATGAATTTAAATGGCAGTGGTGCAAGCACGCCGAGGGTCAGACCCTGCCATTTGGGAACCCAGATTTTAGCTGGACTTGAGAACAGAAGATTGAGCCTGACTAGCTTTGTTTTAATTCCACAGGCTTCCCATTTTTCCACCTTAGGGAAAAATGATTTCTCCGGGAAAGCCTCACAATCTTTTTGGCATACCAATCTTTCTTCAGGTACTGAATATGCAGGTAGTTCATGCTCTGCAATTAATAGCATGGAAGAGTGCCCGAGACCCTTGCTTTTGCTCAGAAACATGTACTTATAAAAGCAGTTCTGGGCTTATATTCATATTGCCTAGCTAACTTTATTTGAGCATTCACTTAATTAAAGTGATTAGATTAGGGACTTATTGTGGGGTGTCTCCGTAATCACTGGAGAAACAGACTTTGCTGGGTGTGTCTAGAAGTGGTGTTTGTGGTCTGTTGTGGTACTGTGGAGTGGGAATAATTCAGCCAACAGGTAGCCATTCCCTGCACCTCACCACCTCATGTGGCACCCGACCATTCACCCCAGAGCAGAGAACATCACCCCACAAAAGGTGTGCCCTCCTTTACCTTAGAGTTGGGCATAACTCAGGGTGCTTGAGCTATACAATTCTTATCTCTGTTGATCGCTGGGCAAGCTTAGTTTTAAACTGTTTACAATTCACTTTGGAAATAAAAGGGGAGTAGTGGTAAATATATAAACTGTCTCAAAGTAACAGCGATAAAACAGATTTAGTCTTATTTCTTCCCCAAGGAACAAGGGAGGTGCAAACCTGGGTGTTCAACATTAAAAGCTTGGTGGAAGTTAAGACAGGTTAAAGGAGCATGGGAGGAATTTTAGCTAACCTGATAACTGCTGATCCCTGTAACACTCTTAGGGGTGGAGAGAGATTTGTTTTCTTCTGTTCTTTTCTTTTCTCTATTGACCGTTTGTTCAAGCTATTGTAATACTGATTTAACCGATTTAATCCTGCTATACTCGCAGCATCTACATGGTGACAAAATATAAAGGGTGTGGATGCATCCATAGGTACAGATAATTGCAGTTACTGTGGATTTTCGTGAATATCCTTTGATGCAAAGAAGCAGCCCTCAGTTTATAGGCACGGATAGTGAAGGAGGAATGCTGAGACTCACATGAAAAAATGCAGGATCCCTAAACACCATGGTTTAGGTTTGAGACTGAAGTCACCATAGCATGTTTATTCCTGCAAATTAGTTCTGCTGACTTCACTGGAACCTGCACATGAATAATATTTACACGTCGAGCCCTCCATATGGTTGACTGTGCTGTTATCAGGCAATCTGGAGTCTTACTTCAGCTGTCACTTAGCTGTTGCAAAATTTGCCAAGTCTGGATCTTGGCTGGTCATGCGTGTGGGTGCCCAGAGCCGTGCTGTTCAGCATCCAGCGAGTGGCAGGTAGCCTGACTCTCCTCGGACTGCTCAGCATTGGATGTACCAGCTCCGGCACAGCACAACACGCAATTCTTGTTGCTCATTCCAGACCTTCCCTGCGAGTGCAGCTCAGTAGCAGTGCTGAGAAGGGAGGCATAAAATAATCTGTATTAAAGACATTCTGGTTACTTGTTGTGGTTACTTATACAGCGGGAGAGAGGCCAAAAAAATAAAAAAATAAAAAAAGGAAAAGGAAAAATGAAGAAATGGGTAGACGCTTGATTTCAACAATCATTTCATATTGGAGAATATTTTTGACACAGATTACATCTTGTTCTCCTATCGCAGTTCATGTCTTGGAGTAATGGAAACACAGGCACCTGAGGATGTTCAGGTGTTGCCCCCCTACTCCTGAACAGTCTAGGCAGAAACACAGATGCTGTTTGCTATGTTTTTGAGAGCGAGGTATTATTACTTGGCTGTCAGTAGTCATAGTAACACTGCTTTCCCATGGCTGTTGAATGCTTGGTGCTGAAGTTTTCTTCAGTTCTGGCAATCTGCTTTTCTGTTTGTTTATTTTTCTTGTCAGAATTTCTTCCCCTGAGACCTTAAAACTAATTTGACAAGTTAGCCTATAATTTAACATGTCATAAACTGGAGGTGCTTTTACAATTTTGATACAAAATCTCTGTTGGTGCCTCACAGTTTTACTTATTCTGCCAAATTGTTTTAATACCCTAAATTTAGGACAGGCTTCTCAGCTGGTGTTGATGGGCAAAGCTTTAGTAGGCCTCTTAAGGCATGTCTACACAGATGGGCGCAGACAGCCGTGAGCTTCTCTGTCCACTCTGCGAACCAGCCAAAAGCAAGCCAGCTCAGCTCTGGAAGTTGCAGAGCTGCATTAGTCAGATACTGTGCCCGAGTGTTTATCTACTGGCTTTTTGGCAGAGTTTCCAGGTCTGAGCTGGCTCTTGTCTGTCCCTCCTGGAAGGTGAACAGGAGTGTTCATGCCCGGCTCCATCCTTCATCTGAGAAGGCACATCCCTGGCTGCTGCTCAGATCTTCACTCCTGCTACATTTTAGTTCCAGTTCCTTCAATGAGTTTCACTTACATCTGTTCAGTTACTGTTTTGTTTCCTCAGATATTTTTCCCTTCTTTCAGTTGCTTTGCTCACTGGCTGGATTGAGGGTGCCCCCCCAGCACTCTCCTGAAAGCAGTTTACATCAGCTGTGAGCCCGCTGCTGTCACCGGCACATGTCCCTGCTGGCACGTTCGTGTGCATGAAGGGATCAAATCCTGGTTCATGCAGAGTGTGTGCGACTGACTTGTCTCTGTCGGTCTGAGGGGAGGCTCAAGGGCTGCCCTTTTGTGTGATACAAAGCAAAACTGAAACCATAAGTGGTATTGGGTTTTGCTGTAAGCCCTCTGCTGCGGTTGTCACCTTTAGGACACAGCACTCCTCCCATGGAGGGGAAGCGGGGCAGCCCCAGGCTCATCTTTGAGCACCTCCTTGGGTCCATTTACTTTAAAATTCACCATGATTTTGTAGACCTTTCCAGTGTTTGAAAACATAGGTGCAGGAAGACACGCTAACTGCCATATTTGAAGCAAACTCCTTTGAATGCCAAACACATTGGAACCAGCTAGTGCTGTCATACACGAGGCTTCTTTTCCTCCCCAAAAGTC
>NW_009647419.1:663977-715422 GCF_000708025.1 Charadrius vociferus
GTGTTTACATGGTGTCTCCTGTGGAACGTGGTGTGAGATGGTCACCAGTCCACGTGCCTGCAAGGCCAACTGGCCAGAATCTGTACGTAAGCTGGACTGGACATGGTGCTAGGAGGTAGTGCCACTTCTGACTTCTTGAACTCTCAGTCTTTGGGGCAGAGGGGTGATGGGCACAGATCCTACTTTCCATTTTGGATGGTCTGAACACGCTGTTTAAAAGAACAGGCGCAGTGGGTGATCACTGTGGGGAAGATTTCAAATACACAAATTGGAGAGAGGAGCAAGTTCTTTATTCCATCCTGGGTGAATGCAGGCATCTGTGGTAGGGACAGACAGTGTAACCAGAGGAAGAAATGTGCACACTGAAGGAAAGAAAAAAAAAATAATTAAAACTAGATGATTTACATGGTTAAGTTAAATAGAAATGGCTGTATCTGGAGATAAGGTGATAGGTAAGTCAAAGTCAAAAGCAGCTGTTTAAGAACTAATATATAAAGCAAGTGTTAAGGCAGCACTGATGAAGAAAGTGTGTTCACTGAAACCATATGAAAGTTGTAAAGAAAGGAAGATTCAGCAAAGTTTCCAGGTTTTATCATTTTATTACATTTCTAAGCTAGGCAGTGCTTTCCGAGTCTCTTGCGACAGCACCCTCCACTGCAGGGAAAACAGCAGTTGTTGGCATCACAGGTACCTGGGGAGAATATGCCCAGTCTTCTCAGGTTACTGACCACACTATCTGGAAAAGAAAAGGAAAAAAAATCCTTATTAGTATTTTTCCACACAAAGTATGTATTTTTAATTGAGAAAGCTTTACCATCTGTGTTTAAGAGGCCTGTGACTTCGGAATAAAGGGATCACCCACAAAGTTGCAATTGGGAGTTGCCATTGCACCTCCCTGGCTGTGCAAGCCTGCCTCCCTCTGCATCACAGGTCCTTTCTCCAAAAATGGAGGAAATTGATTCTAGTTTTTGTTTCTAAAAATTGATTCTCATCCTTAGAAGGGACAGTATTTCTGAGATCTGTATTTAGTGTTTTCTGCTTTCTACCAATAAATTAAACTGGATTTTTTCCTGGCTCTTGCTCACCAACCAACACTCAACTTGCTGAAATTGGAATTAGACAAAAAAAGAAACAGAATTAAACTCAGTCTCAATCTCTCCAATAATTAGGTAGTGTTAAGAATATTGAAAAGTAAAAAAATAATGAAATAGGTTTTTTTCTTTGAACCTAACCCCTCCTTCTATTTGAAAAAACTCAACTGAACCGTCCCACTTAACTTCACTGGGGGCATAGTCATGTTGGAAATGCAATTTGGAAACACATGAGTCAAAAAGGTGAATGTCAATGCAGCTCTATTGAGTACAACAGCATTATGCCAGTTTTGTGCTAGATGAAGATCCATTTTACTTTATATGTTGAGTGTGATTAGAAATTATGACATTACATTTATGGTCATTTTATACTTACTGTTGCAGAGACAAAGGAGAAACAACAAAACCTCATGTAATGTGCATGTGACAGAAGCGTCTCTATTCACAGTCTTTTCCCATTTTCTACATCTTTGTGTGCCTGCCATCTGCTGATGCGCTATCTCTAATTTAGATGAAAAGGTCCCTGGGATACCAATCTAACTTTTAATAACTTCCCTCTGAAGTCTGGTCGGTAGTTATAATAGTGATAGCTAATTAGAATAAATAGAACAGTGACAAAAGCTTTCTTCCCAATGATCTGGTATTTCTAATTTGATTGGGTAGGTGGATGCGCAGTTTAGGTTGAGATACTTTTTGCTTCAAGTATAACCTGTGGCACAAGGTACTTTTGGAAACTCTCACAGGGGGCATGTCAACACACTCACATGACTATAATACTCTCAGTCAAAGCATTCAGTGCTGCACAGCAGAAAATGCTGCAGAGGGAAATAAAGGAAATAGCATTCATCACTGATACACAGAATTTGGTGCTGCTGCTGCTGTTTTTGTGTTACTGTTGCAGATGTTCAAAATGAAGTTTTCAACTGTCAGCTATGGGGAAATATTCAAAGGAGCAAAGAGCAGCTAGTTCTGCAACTCCCATCGAGAGTCAGTGTATGTGAGAATGTAGACAGCATTATGTAAGGCAATAAAAAGAATCCAAACTAGTTTTTAGGCTCCTGACTTTTGAGTTGTTGCAGTGGGGTGTAAAAGTCAGAATGACCCAAATGCATTTCTCCTTTAAAGGATGAGGATCATTCATCAGTACTTTTCTCCAGCTGACTTCAGGAGGAATTGCATGTGCCATGTATAAAGGCAGGCTGTGGACTGTCTGGTTAGGAGAGTACAGAGTGGGGGCATCCTGTAGGATGTTTAATCTTGGCTAAGAGGAAGTGTTACATTAAATTATCTTCTAGCAATTCAGCATCGTGTTCTTGAGGACAGAACTGTTGCAAATCTACAGTTTCTTGGGAATCAGTGTAGGAAATTAAAACTAGATAGACAGGCACTCTAGAAACGTTTACTTTCCTCTGTTAACACTGGTTTCTATTTGCCTCCATATGAGCTGAAAAACTTGGTTGTTTGGGTTTTTTTTCCCCATTTTTTATATCTTAATAAAAAGGAAGCGAGGGCTGTCATCAGTGTTGATTTACACAAAGAAGGCCTCCAGACGAGCATCAGATCTAGTGAAGTGCGTCCCATGTCTCATAACCATCCGTCCACCTCCTTTCTTCAGTGAACTGTCTTTCTGCTTCTTTGGGGTGTTAGATTTAAATCACCAGGTGATAGAGGCACTGGGCATTTTGACTGTGGTTTTCTCCCTCCTGTGTGATGGTTTCAATATCATTTTCTCACAGGCATCAGCACAAGAGGCAAAACACTCAGCTCTGCCTTTGCTCCCTGTGGGTCCACTGCAGAACTGCAGTGCTAGAGAAGCCGAAGTGATATCATAGCCTAAAAAGAAAGAAATTCCATTTTGTCAGTTGGCACAGCTTTGTAAACTTTGCAATGTTTTTTTGAGAATGCTGTTCAGTCATCTTTTTGCCATGCAGATTCTTAATCACCTATCTGAAGTTATCTGTATCCCCCAGTCCTTGATCCCAACGCTTCTGTGAAAGCCTTTTGCATCTGTCCTCTAGTAGTCTCCTTCAACAATTGTCTGTGAGCTTTTTGTTTTCTGCCAGCCAGTTTGCTGCAATTTTTCAGGCTGACAGGCTTTGTGCATGTTCAGAAAGATTTGCTTTCAAATATGAAGTAGCCAAGTCTTTACTTACCGAACTTGCGCATGAAAAAATGGTTCACTTACCCATACAAAATTGCAAGCAAGCATTTGCTTTCAAAACGATGTCCTTTTGTGGCTTTTTCTCATATGCTCATTAAGCACTCCAAAGTGCCTAGGAATAGAAAAAGGGATTTAAGATGCTTTAAGAAAAGAGAGTGTTCTTGTTCTGTTGTTTTTCATTTGTACTTGTTAGTGTGTAGAGATCTCATTCAGCCCCACTGGAATCGCTACCATCCAAACATGTCATAATAGACAGCCCTTGTCCCAGAGATTTGCTAGGCTAAAGAAATCATGGGCAATGGTCCAGAGAAAGGGACAGCAGAGAAATGGAATTACTTGGCTGAAGGCGCCCAGGATTTACTGTGATCTGGAGAAGAGGGAAACGTGTGCCTCTGCCTGTGCCATGGCTCTGTGTAATGCTGGTAAGCCTGTCCCGTTGTTTTAGAGCAGAGCAGCATTCCCTTGCCCTCATTAAGTGGTCGCTTGTGTGGGATGTTAGTTGCAGAAATTAATTTGTGTTTTATATGTACCTCTTATTAATTAATTTTATTATTTTAATGTTGAATTTCCTCCCAGGACTGATATTTTAAAAGCTAGTTGTTAACTCTTAGGCTGCCTGGTTAACCTTGAGGAACTGAGATCTTTGCACGAGATTTTTGCAATAGTAGATTTTTGTGATTGGATCAAACTAGGGCACATATTCCCCTGGCCTAGGATGAGACTCTGGTTGTAAAACCACATGCTTTGTAAGACAGAACTCCACCACTGTGCAGGAAATGCTTTTCAATGTTGGGGAGCACGATTCTCCTCCATCTGAAGAAGGTTTCTATCTCCACAGCGACCCACCAACACCTGGAATTTTGTTACAGAATGAGTGATGAGAAAGGAAAAATAATTTCCCACTTATTTCTTGTTATTGCTGGAGCACTTTTTCTTCTGGATCTCTGTTTAAGGAGAGTGCAGGAATCACAATCGTAACCAAATTTGTATTTGGCTATACAAGATATTTACATTTGAGGAGTGTGTGCGCGCATGTGTACAGCTGGGTGTGTTTTTGAATATGTATTAGAAAATGCAGTAGGAAGGAAAGTCTTTGTCCTTTCTCTAAAGTCACTGAAAATCCAAGCAGGACAGGGTATTTCTATGTGCACTTTCATGAAATTCCTGTGTTAAGGTGTATCCCTAAAAAGATAGGACTAAAACCACTAGACTCTTGTTAGTGGAGAACTGGTACTTATTTTGTGTGGAAATCAAATGCTCGAAAATGATGAAAGCCTGGAACCTCAGAAGCACAAGGTCATCAAATTCCATTTGCTATCAAAGGAAGGCTGGTACATGTATATTTTTAAGTACTGATCTGTTAAGGATGCTGAGATACCTGTTCATGTTATTCTTCAGTCTACAAATAAAGTGTAATAGGCAACACAACCATTGGAGGTACCATTGCCTATCACTTTGCAAGTACACCCCCCCTCCCAAAACAGGCTCTCAGTGTGCTCAGACAGTGCAGTAGAGGAAGATGGGTGAATTACAGGGCTCTCTGGGAGCCACAGATAACAGAAATGCTGATGCTACATCAGCACTTCCTAGTACTCAGCAGCTCTGCTCTTATTCAGAATAGTGCTCATCGATAATGTGTACTGAGTATGTAAGACTTATTATGACCTCTCACAAAACAAAGCAGGACAAATTTTTTTTTCTTTGTATGTATGTACATATATGATTGTATCTGTGCACAAATCCAGTGGCAAACTGTTGTATGTCCCATCCTCTTTAAAGTTACAGTGTAATGAAACATAAATGTGAGGAGATGATTGCACTTATTTATGTATCTTGCCTGCAATAGTTATGATTGGAATGACATACGCATTTCGCACATAAAACTTGCTCAAGTGTCTTTATTCCTGGAAGAGCACGGGAATTGCCTCATTAACTGTGTCTAGTTTAACACTACCCTGATCAGTATCAATACTTCAAAGCAAAATAGCATAAAATTTAACTGTACTTAAGTAACTAATTTTGATTGCCTGACAAACCTAAAAAAATAGGATTTTTTTTTTTGAGGTTTTTCCCCAAACCCAGAGCAAATTCAAAGAAAAGGTGGTGTTTTTTATCACTTTCAAACAAAGGAACATTTTGCAAATATGAGAATGAAATGCTTTAATCTTTTAAAAAAATTCATTTTCTTTTTCAACTGGAAATTTCACCCAGTTGCACTTGAATTTGTGAATATCTATTCACATCAATGGCTCAGGTCAGATCAGGTGAGGTATGTGCTTTATGAATAAGTTATTTGGATAAAAAATGTCACTAAACCTTGAAGAAAACAAATTAAACCCCAAGAATTTCACCCCTAACATTCTGCTTCTGGCTAGTGTTTCTGATCTAAGCCATGGACAATAGTTTATTTAGTTTTTCTATCACTTGTGTCTAGGAAAAAAATATATATATTTTTTCTAAGTAAAGGTGGAGAAAGTAATTTTGTTATTCATGTTGAATGCTTTATACAGCTCTCCTAGACTTGCTGACATAATAATGTCTTGTGGCAATACTTTTCCTAGATTAGTATTGTAGCATGTAAAAAATTATGTCCTTTTAGTAGATTTTCTTGTTTCTGTGAGCAATGCTTTAGAGATTTAAAAAATGTTATTGGATTTACCTATAAAGATAACGAGTTTTGTTCCTGTGGCACCAACTGTGAGAGTATATTCATTATTTATACACAGAGAGTAGAGCTAAAAATGACAACTGAAGTGTTGACAAAAGCAAAAAATTGCACTCTATATATTTGTAATTTCTCAGACAAATGAAGGCATATTAATAAGTTTCGACTTTATCTCAGTATAATGTGTATTTATATAAGTATTCTCTGAGTCTTGCACAGAAGCTGTTGTATCAATCATTGCAACAAATTCCTTTGCCTTGATAAATTAATTTATACTGTATTTCGATGATATTACAGGATCGTTCTATACAGGAGAGTGGTTACTTTAGGTCAAAAAAGATTAGCGGCTCTCTGGTTTCTTGAGTAAAGGTCAACTGCGTTTTATTTTTGAAGGCAAAAGCCAACTATTCTCTCTTATGTTCCCTTGTGTTCGTCTAAAAGTGTTACCCAGAACCAGGAGAGCTTTGAGTTTCCTGCTTGCTGGGTCATCAGACCCAGGACACATGTTGTCATGTCTCACTGTGTCGGGTGAGCTGCTCTGCATCTTTTGTCTTAGGGCATCTAATCATGATGAACACTGAAGTCAAAACTGAGTGGATGAAGCTTTGAACTTTCTCTCTCGGTCCATGAGCAGGGGGCAGCTAAAAGAGCAGCGCAGCTGGAGTGCAGGGGGACCAGTTGAGGGACCAGCTGCTGACATAGAATTAAACTTAGGGTCAGGAATTAAGCTTGACAGAAGATTAGTAATTTGCCTTGGAAACAACAGAGAGGGTAAAAATGGCATCAGAGATTTTGCTTGGCAATTTTGGTATCTAGGGGGAGGAATCAGAGAAAAAACATCATATGTTGGGCCTTATGCATTGAGGAGTGGAATATTAACTGTCCGACACAGCCCCTGAGGTGGGTTTCGCAGTCCCCATGGATGGCTGGTTTCCTCGGGAGCTGCCAGCGCTGATTGATCGAGCTGTCACGGCCCCTTATGTGTCAGAGCGGGGGGAGGCCCGTGAGGAAAAATTTTAATGGTGCTTGTCATCAAAGAAAAATGTTGTGCTTCTTACTTCAGTGGCCCTGCTGACACCATCAACGTGGCGCCTGCACTCATCCTGTCTAGGATCATGGCAGGCTTCCTATCGTCAGCCTGATCTTTACTGGGGCTTCACACAGCTCCTGTTCACTGGATGCATCTCTTCCACACAATTAAAGGCAGTGAAGGGGCTCCATCTGCTTAGAAAGATGAAGTCTAACAGCTCTAGACTACTCCAGCTAGGTACAAAAATCATGAATAACTAAGATTCAAATAAATGTAAACTTGCTTGTAGGATGAGAGTACTAAGAAATTAAGTATTTACTTTATGTAGGGGGGGGTTGCTGTGGTTGGTTTGTTTTTGTTAATGTGCATTTTCGTAATTTATAACTTGTCTACATCGACGGAGCAGCTCAGTGCTGGTTCATGTCTGTAGGCTGGACGTTGGAGGGGGTACGCTGGCAGAAGGGCTGTCGGGACGCAGGTTTGTGCTGAAGAAGAGCAGTGCCCATCCCCGAGGGGAGCGAGCAGAGTCCAGCTGGTGAAGGAGTTCACAGGAGCTGCAGCAGTGGCAGCTCTTGGACAGGTCAGCAGGGAGGAGGAGGAGGTGGTGGTGAGGACTGCAAAGGCAGCGTGGACATTTTTGTCATGGGTTTTGCTTCCTTCTTGTGACCTTGGAAACTAGAGAGCTGAAGAGGGATTGGATTACGTGTGGTAGAGACATTGTAACAGGCACATCAGGAAAGCTAGGCAAAATTTTTATCCAAAACCCTTCTACTGCCCCAGCAAAAAAACCCTGTGTGTGATTTGCATGGTCTCAGAAAACAAAAGAAATGTGGATGAGCAAAGTTGGTGTTTTCCACTCACCCCCCCCGCCCCCGTTCATTTCATGATGCTGTTTGTAAATGCTTGAAATCAAAGGGGATGGTCTGTTCCCAGCTGACACGAGCCTGGGCGCCGCAGTGGAGCCGGGTGCCATGGAGGTGCCTGTGGGCAGTGGGGAGTATCAGCCCCTCACACCCCAGGATCAGGGCCGAGGCCCCCTGGCACAGAGGAGACTGCTGGGGTCTGCTGCCTATTGCTCTGAAATGGCTGACACATTAGCCCAGCACTTTTGGTGGACTCCTGAGGCATTTTAGGTTTAAGCGTTTCTCCATTTTGAATCTGGTGTAATAAACGCAATGATCTCAAACACCCTGCAGGGCGGGACCCCAAAGGCGAAAAGGGCAAGGGGTTGTCTTAGAGGGCTCTTCAGGAACAGGGCAGAACCTTTCTTTTTGCAGTGATGGAAGATGTTAGAGAAATATCTAGATGAAAGGAAATGGACAGTTTCACACGATGTGGACACAGGCGGAGGAAGCCACATCCAGGCCTACATTTCTTCTTGTGAGGGATGTCACTGGCAGGTTGTGGGTCTGTGTTCCACCTCCCTGAACTAGAAGAGGAAGAAGTTATAGGTCCTACTGAAAATAAGCAAAGTCACAGCACCAAGAAAGTTTAGCAGTAGATAATTAACTAATTGTCCCTCTGCCCACCATGATAAGGGGATATTTATAGTTACTGTGAAAAAAATAATGCCTTCATAAAAGCAAAAGTGCTGTGGTTGTTGTTAAGATTACTTAAACTTTTCTTCTTCTTGACAGTGAGGCTTATGAAACATTTGAGTGCTCTATTAATTTGTGAGTAACTGTCATTAAATCAGTATAGTTTCAGTTTCCTTTCATATTGCCAAAGCCTCTGTGAAAATGCATATCTTTTGTAATATATAAGCACTGAGAAGTCTCATCTTCCACAGTGAAACTGAACAACTTGCTAATCAGCAAAACTTTTCAGAAGAACAAAGATGGATTTCTTGTTCCACAAAATGTTTTGGTCTGAGGAGGACAAGTTTCCCCTCTGAATACATTCCTCCATAAAAATTTCCCAGAACCAAGCTGTTAAGCAAACTCAAAAGTAGGAGGCAAAATAGTGGTAAAACTAGCCTTCAACTTTTTAAAAAAATATTTTCCTAGTATATCTTTATGCTGCTATTTAAAAACTTGCATCTATATTTATCATCTTTCCGTTCAGGGTGAATTCTGTAACATGCTGCAGTGTGTTAGAATGTTTCTTTCAACTTTAAAAAAAGTTTCAACGTTAAAACTTAACACAAGTGTATCAGGGGATCTGTCTTGCGGTCCGTTTTTCAAAACAACTCCATTTTGAAGTCAGTGGGGATATCTATTGAACAAGGAGTGACATAATATGGCCTAGGGCTACTAAGTTAGTTACTTGATAAATGTTATAGGAAATGTGTTCTGATTATTGCACTCTTTCTCTTTTTTGCTAAGTGCCTTACTACCAGGGATACTATCCGTTAACTTCTTCTAGTTAGTGGTTTCCCATAAATGTGTGTTTTCTGCCAGAGCAACATCCCTTGAGAAGAGGGAGGGGAATGTAGTCTGACAGCTGTCCCTCTTGTAGAACAGCTGGTACTTCTTCAGCAATTGTGGAACACCAAAGAGAAGAGTCAAGAGTCCATAAAGAGGTAGCTCGTCACACTTGGCATTTTAGGCCAGATACTCGAGGGTGTATATTAGTGCTGCTTGACTGTCTTTGAAAGAAATCATCTGGTTTACTGTGTCTAAGGTCTTTGATCTTTTTAGATACTTCCAATCTGGACATAGTTCGTGATGTTTTGTTCATTAAGGTTGATGGTAAAGCAAAAAGGGTTCTTTTAGTCCTGGAGACTTCCAGGGAAGACCTGGAAGACTTAAGCTGTTTGTATAATATAAGTACTTTTAGCCTCAGTGGAATGGCCCATGTGAGCATCTATGCATTGGTAGTGATGCCAAGCAGTTTTAGCAAACACACCACTGAGTTTTGAATTACAGCTTGAGCAGTACAAAGATGAAGATAATCCTTAATATTTCAGCCAACTTCAGGAGCTGGGTGTAGCTTTAATATCTAATTCCTGCTAATTACCAGCAGTTATTAGCAAAAAGTGAAAATAGTTCCCAGTGAAGGTCAGATATGGAAGAGGTTCCACTGAAGTTATTCAATAAATTCGAGACCAGGAAGTCCCTGAGGTGAAAATAGTTGGAACCCGGAAATGGATTCAGCGAAAACACTATAGTGCAGGTTTCCCCTGTTCTTAATCTTTCCAAGGCATCTATTTATAACTGATATTGGAGAAAGGCAAATTCAGTCTCATCATTCTTACCTTTTTAAGAGATCTACTCTTCCTACTGTAATTGTTAATCTTTCCCTGCTCTGGCTCTGCATATCACAACTGACTAGAGTGACATCTAAGGCAAAGTTGCTCTTGCCAAAATCAGAGTTTTGTGCAGGTACGAGGAGTTAGTTTTCAAGTGTAATGGATTGGAGAAGGGGAGCTGAGTCATGTCTTTGTAGATGAAACTGATTCAGATGATGTCATTTATAGCTATATCATAAGCATGATGTAAGGACAAGACTGTAAAGAGAAAAGGAAAGAGAAGGATTGAACTCTAAAGTGTATTTGGTTCTTCTGTTCTGATGCAACACTGTAGGAAACTGCATATGTGCACCTTGCTGGGGCTTATGGGTATCAGTGGTTTTGGACCTTAAAGAATTTGGTCTGGGCAGCAAGTCTTACTTTCAACTAGTAGGAAAAACTGCAAATCACTATTTTTTTTTGTTTGTTTGTTTTTAATACAACAACAGAATTTTTGAGGATGCTTTTGTTATGAGGTGCTCTCAGGTTCAAGAGAGATTTCTGATCACGCATGTGAACAGGACAGCTTAAAATTACTTTGTGTCTTGAGTCACTACTTGAGATGCAGATAGTCCAAGTTCAGGTCAGTGCTGTTATTGATGTGAAGTAGGGATGTTGCCCATATGTCTTTCACCTAGTAGGGAAATCTCAGCCTTTGTTGTAAAAGCTCATACTTTTCTCAAAAGAAAATCTATTTTGCATTTCACGCTGAATCAAGACACACACTCTGCAAAAACTTGACTTCTGTCTCTGCTTCTGCTCTTTCCATTTTCAGTGAAATGTATTGCTTCCTTTCTGACCAGCTGTGGCTAGCCATGACATTACTTAGAGATTAGTAAAGCTGGAAAGGTACTTATATCAGCTTATGCTGTATGAAAACTAGGTTGGCAAGCTTCATAACTTCTCCCTGACACCTGAACGGCTGCTCTGATTTTTTCCACATAGTGATCAATGTAGCAAGACAACACCTTTGATGTGTGTGTTCATTTCTGTGTTCACCAGTGCAGCCTCATGGTTCTGTTTCTTCATTTATCTAAGTTCATATTCAGTTGTTTCAGCTCCTTTCAACAAGAATGTCTTTTTTCTCAGTCCCCCTTTCAGTGCAAATAACAATGGTATTTTCATCTTTCATAGGGTTTCTGCATGCTACTGCATTCAAGTAATAAAGAGAATCTGTTCTCTTTGCCCTTGACACTTGTTTTACAAAGGGATGCACGAGAAGTAACCAGAGCCAGCTGTTCTTTGGATGTAAATAGGCAGAGTTTTATTGCCACCACTAGAGTTATGCCCAGTTTTACAGTCTCATGGCATGCCATAAATGTTTTTGCCCTCTGAACTAATATATTTGAAAGCATTTTCCTGCATTCTAATCCTTGCTGTAGAAAGATAATGTTTCCAAGTGTTACCCTCTAAGCAGCTAATCACTTGCTCAGCTTCCCACACTTTTGCTTTTAACCTCTTCTTCATGACTAATGAAGATAGTTTTAGTCTGGAAGATAAGGTTTTTCTACTATGATGCATATAGGGAAAAAAGCTTTTTAAAAATCCAAGCAGACTGGGACCTGCAAATGTTTCACTATATAAAAGTATCAGATGAGGAAGGATAATTGCATGAGTGCAAACTTGAGAAATTCATTAAATGCAGTAAAAATATGAAAGTAGTCTCTTGATTTGACATTAAGTTGAGATTAGCTAAAAAATAAAAGCAGCTGCTTTGCCATCATAAACAAAGAATTCAACACTTTCCCTTATCCTCTTGCCAAGCTGCTGTTTAATCTTATCTTTTAATTAAACCTGAACTTTAAAATACATGTGTCTAGCATGCCAGTTTATTAAATGAAATATCAATAGGTACACAGTATTCTTGGCAATCAGCATTCTGTATAGAGGTTCCTGTTTTTTTTTTTTCCTCTTTACAAAATGAACACATTAAAGACCGCAATTTCATTGCAACTCGGAGTTTAAAGTCATTGATTAGAAAGAAACAGAAATTAAAGTCTTGTGCTGAAAATGTTTTTAGTTTATACTAGCTTTATTCTTCTACCCTAGAACCACACCCAACCACTTTAATTTTGTGTTAAACAGAGACATTAATCCCAAGAAATGAAAATGAGAATAACAATCTCTACTTCTGATCATTCCTTGATAAGGAACTCATAACATCTTCATTCTCTTAGAAGGGAAAACTTGATCTGATATATTTTCTCTAATTCCCAAATAATTTTTCCTTTTTTTTTTTTCTTTTTTAAACCTTTAACAAATTGAGTCTCCGTGGGGAGTTGGAGGTGAACCCCCCCATACTCAGTGGAGTGACCAATAATGACCAAGCCCACTGCGTTAGAACCTAATTCAAAGTACTGAATGTCAAAGAATGCAATTTCTGGCTACAATGACATCCTTTAGGCATGTCCCAGCCCAGCAAAGGACTTTATTCTGTCCTAAAATAAGAAATAGTGATGGGAACGCTGATATTCTTGAAGTTAAATGCATGCTTTGCTAGGTTAAGCCTCAAGTACTTATAAATAATAGAGAAATTATGAAGCTATCAAGATTAGATAACTGGATGGCCAAAGAAACAGTTCGGCATATAAAAAATGTTGATGTGTGTCCACACACCTATGTTACGAACAGAAAAAAAGCAAACCTAGAATACTTTCACCACCTTGAAAATACTAAAAACAAAGACCACCTTTTTCCTCAAATATGTGATGACTGATCTTTCATTTCTATTCAATACAGTGTTCCATTGTAGTTTTGCGCGCATTAGTAATACTGTGCGGGTGTATTGCTATAATGCCTTATAACCTAGGTAAACATAGTATATTGATCTAATACAGAATGATGTGGTAAGCAATGAGGCTAAACCAAGCATCTAAGAAAGAATTCATGATGGAAGCAAACAAGACTGTTTCCAGTAACTGTGCAAACATTAGGAAGGCAGTTAATTGGCAAAATGAATTGGAATTAATTATGCATGAATCTTGTGGCAAGTACAGCAGCACTCAACTCACTGAGAAATCATAGTTCGGAACAGAGGATGACATCCTGATTGCATTATATCCTGAATGTGCTTATAGCCACTTGTCAGAGGGTTGCAAGGTCCGTGGCTACCTTTATAGGGTACACTGTCATTACGAGAAATATCTAGGATTTCTGAATAACTGATGATGCTTTTCTAGAAGCCTGACAGATGAGTAAGGACAGTACACTGTCTTTAAGAAGAGAAGAGGGGTAAGACTCAAAAAATGAGATCCCTGTGAAGATTTAGAAACAAATAACTAATCAATCTGCATTAGAAAAAATCGGGAGATAATAAAATGATAAAAAGAGCCATTACAAGTTTTTTAAAAAAATCTATCAAATCAACTTAATTTCCTTCCTTGACAAAGTAACTAGCATAAATCTAGAAGAACAGAAAATAGTAAAAGTAAGATTTAATCACTTTAGCTTTAATCACTGTAAAAAGGATACACAACATAGATCAAAAAAATCCCACTTTAATTAGCGTGAAGTACCGGGCTTTACCTGGTACATCACTTTTTATGGAAGGTGCAGTTAAACAGCATAACAGGCCAAAGAGAATGATAAAAAGTTTAGAAAGAAAAGTTAAAGAAAAATCTAGAAGGTTCACTACATAGGAAAAAGTTACACTAAAGAAGGTGAACAGTTTTTTGCATCGCTCATTGATGACAGAAAACCAAAAAGCATATTCATTTACATCAAATCAGATTTACATTGGATATTAAGAAAATCTTCCAAAATGGTATGGAGGATGAAGTACTGGGATGAGACACGTGGTAATGATCAGAGATTCACAGAGTCACTGAATGATTCAGCTGGGAAGGGCCCTTAGGAGGCTGTTTGTTCCAACTCTCCACTCGAATCAGATCCAGCAAAAGTAGGCTGCCCAAGATGATGTCCCATTTGCAGTGATGGAGACAACCACAACCTCCCTCGGAACCTGCTCTGGTCTTTCAACATCCACATTGGAATTTTTTTTCTTGTATCTTGCTGGAATTTCCCATGTTGCGACTTGTATCCGTTGCCTCTTGTTCTATTATTTTGCATCTCCAAAAGGAGTCTGGCTCTGTCTTTTCTGTGTCATGCCACTAGGCAGCTGAACTGTGGAATTTCCACTATTACAAGTATTATGAACAGGTTTGATAAACAACTTCTGGAAAATGCTAGAATTTCCCTAAGTACAGGAGCTGAATGAAAAGAGAATAAGTCCATTATCATACTGTGTTTTTGTGAGTTCCTAACTTTCTATAATTCTTTGGAATATGCAAAACATAGCATTTAGCGAATTAAGGTATCTATCTATATAGATATTGGTAACAGAAAGTTCAGTAGGGCATGAATGCGTCTCAGTCGTTTCAACCACAATCTTCTTATGGTAAAATATTTGGATCTCAAAGCTTTCAGGTTGGTGTTTTTTTGTTTGTTTTTTTTTTTTTTTTTTCTCCAAAAAGTCCCAAGATGCATTTATGGCAAGGGAGGAGTTTGTGGTCCGTTTTTCTCTGGAGTGGGGATCTTTGTAATGAATTCCTTTTGCTCCGAGAGGAAAAAAACAGTGCCTAATTTTATTGCCAGGAAACAGATTGAAAAATTCTTGGCTCCAGAGGCAGGAGGTGGCTTATACTGGGGCTATTATAAGGTGCAGACAGATCGAGTCCCTTTATTTTTCACCAACTTCAACCAAATAGAGTTCAACTTTAATTTTGGAATTTGAATGTTGCAAACTACAAAGCCCTGGTGTTATATGAAGGGCTAATGAATTGAAGAATATTTTAGAAATACCTACATTGTTTTTAAAGTAGGATTTCTCAGGCATGAACCATGTGGGAAAGCTTGGGAGATATAGAAGGAAATGTTGCAAATTAAAATTACCAAGACAGTTTTTAAAGACCACACAGTTTAAAGAAGGCTTAATAGAAGAAACTGAATATTCTGCAGCTGTGAGTTTCGAAAAGATATGAGATGAAAATTTAAACTATCAAACTATCAAGTAGTTAATACAGAGGAAAAAAGAAAAATATGGGGTGATATGTATGCTCTGTAGATGCCTACAGAAAAAAGAAAACTTAAAGCAAAAGTCTGGGTGCACCAAAATGAGAAAGAAAAATGATAAGAAGAAAGCGAATGAAGATTCCAAGTGGTGGAAGAATTTTAATCAGCTGTATGTGTTCATTTTCAATAAAATTGTCTAATGAGGGCACAGAAATGAAATCAGAAGAGTTCTTCTGGAAGCAAGAAAATAACTGGCAACAAGAATTAGATGAGAAAAAGCAAAGGGTAAACAAAGTGATGTTTGATGAGAATGCTACAAAACAAATTATAAACATGCAGATTCATACAACATACATGGAGAATATGAAAATAATGAGAAGAGGTCTGAAATTTCAGAAATTATATTTTTAGAACTCATGGGAGCCAAGAGAGTTGCTTAACACTCTTGGAAAAGTTGCTTTGATAGTTATATAAGAGAAAAACTGGAAAGTTATTGCATGATTATCTTAATGGTGAATTATTCTAGAAGATATTCAGACACAAAACAGAGAGAGTTGAAAATATTGTGTACTATTCAACCAATATATATATAACGCTGACATGATAAGTTTGTGAGCATTTGTTTCAAAAAGTGACACCAATCAAATGTAACTCTGTTCTTCAATAGTGTTTGTGCATATCTTCAGTGTTATCAATAGCTTAGACAGAAAAGTGTGGATATTGGAGGAAAATAGACATGGTAGGGCTTGGGTCTTTACTCAGTTCCTAGCTAAGTATAGAACTCATTAAAGCCAAAGGGAGCTTGCCCAATTCAAAAATGAATTTTTTACTATCCACTAGATAGGTGAATGAGCACTCCCTGATTTCGGTCTCTATTGAAAAAAATTGCATTTCAGAATTCTTTCTCTGAAGTCAGCAGTTAAAAAAGTCTTTCTGATTTCAAATGAGAAGACAAATAGGTGATTTCTGGGTTGTTTTTAACATCCCACCATACGACTGAAATCCTGCCATCTCAGTCTCACAGCTAGAGAGTCAGCAGTGTTGTCATTTTTTGGTCACAGGAACTTAGTTAAGGAGTTATTGTCCTCTTCAGACAGTCCTGATGGCCTACATCTTGCCAAGTCAGTCACACATTTTATTCCATCCATCCTGTCCTTGAAGTGTGTTTCCGTGTTATGGGTAGCTGAAGTATGGTAATGGTACTTTGCCATGACATTGAAGGCAGCATGTAAAGCAAACGCTGCTTTTGAATTTTGGTTGACCAGATATCGTGACGGGCCTTTAATGACCCAAAAGTACTTTGCCTTCAGGCTAGAGCATGAAGGTTTGGTGAAATATTGAGGAAAGAAGGAAAAGTCTTGTAGGTACAATTAGGATGTTACACAGTATTTACAATATCATTTTCTATCTGCTCTTTTCTACTCAGACTGTCCTGCTTAATTTTTTGTAAAGAAGTGTGCTCAGTCCTATTTTCAAGATAACATTTTGGAATACATCAATTACCATGATTATGCTGAAATGAATTTGTAGTTCAAGGAAGTGTATTATCTCTCTTTTCCAGGGTTGGATTACCTTTCCTGGGAAAAGAACAAATAGCTGCAAATGTAATGTCTGTTAATCGTGATAATATATAAATTGAACAGCTTGCCAGGATTACATTTATTATTTTGCTCTGCAGCCATAGTAGATAACTCCTTTAGCTTTCCTTCACAGATTTGTATTTCTTCAGCCAGTTTCAAAATAAAAATTATAACCTACTCCTGTAAACAGTGACACGTGTCTGCAGTCCTGACGAGACATTCATGATTTGTTGTGTGAGAAATGAAGAAATAGAAAATCTGTAACCGTGTTTTACACAACAGTACCACCATATCCCTGGAAGCATTTGGGTCCTCTGCTGAGTAGGACAGGCACACCACATAAAATATAGACCAATTTTTTTTTAATGTCAGTGACCCTATGGCCACCTTCCTATTGAGCTTCACCAATAATTCTTGGAGATTACTTGGCCTAAAATGTACAGTGTTTTAAATCATTCTCCTTGCAGTCCTTGTCTTTCAAAACATGCCTGTAGGAGAAGGTGGTGATAGCAGCAAACAGATAGTCTCCACCTGTAATGCTTAGCCTGCAGCAAATCTAATTTCGGTTGCACTCTCTGCCTGATGATGTCTTCTTTTGAGAAGGGGAGGAGGAAATTCACCTTCCCTCTCACTGAAATCATTCTAATTAAATATTAATCAGGCCAGAGAGTGTGCCCACAGGCAATCAAAATTAATTGTTAAAGCACCCACAAGCAAAAATTTCAGTTTGGGTCATGCTGAATGTTTGGAAGTATACAGTGGAGTCAAAACTGGAGCTGAATACACTAAGGTAATTTTGCTCTTTCTCCTGTTTATTTTTCTGTCTGTATCCTCTCTCTGTCTCTTTATGGTTATTGACATAGGGCATAAAACAAAAACGGCTTCAGCATGAGCTGCAGGGGAGCTTGTCCCCTTACAGTTTGCTAGCTAGGAAGTTCTCATGGTTATTGTTAGTTCAAAACCAGTGGATTTTTTTCCTCTCGTTAATTTATTTGCCTTTGGAGTCCATGTGTGATCTTCACATCCACAACAAGCCAGTTACATGGGAAGCATGCAAAAGGCATGACTCTGAGAATAGGCTATGAACAGCTTAAAAAAATAGGGTCATAAACCAACACAATTAATTAGTTACTTGTCAAAGATTAATACAAAACATTAGACCTGGCATTCAGTACTGTCATTCAAGAAAGGGAAAAGAATATAAGCATAAATTTTTAAAAAATAATAAACTGTTCTGCTTGTAAAAGTGACTTTTCCAACCTTCTCCCTTGCCTGGAGGCAACATTGGGAAAAACACAGGTGTTATGTCTTCAATACCATGGCCATGTGGCAGATACAACTTCTTCACCAAAACAAGATCCCTATTCTAGGCCAAGGAAAAAAAACAAGTCTGTAGAAAGCTCTTAGAGCTGGGTAAGCCAAGGTAAAGCTGAATGTATGCAAAGCAATCTCGTTGGAGGCTTTTTTTTTTGTTAATAGTAGTTTGAGTTTTCTAGGCTTGAAAGCCTGAAGTAATAAATCAGCTTTAAAGTGGATTTACTGAGTCTCACAAATTTTAAATAAGTTCAAATATGAAAGATAGTGAAGAATTATTCCTCAAATAACAGAGTAAAAGCACTATAAGCCTGGCGAGCTGTGAGAAATCATCTCTTATCATAAAAGGAAAGCAACTTTTAACAGATGTCACCGGTCCATGAGATTTAATTATTTATGAGATTTGTTTGGTGAATACTTTGTTTCTAAACTGTGTTTCTATATCACTTGCTGTTCTTACACAGTTTGTCAGCTACTTCTGTACTGCCTAAAATCCTGTTAATGTTTCACTTTTGTGGCAGCTTGGTTTCTTCCCTTTTCTGTTGCTATAACCTACTTTCCAACTTCTGGCTAGGAGGCACCTGAGCCTAAATGGGAGAGGTCTGAGTGCAGGTTTAAGGATTTACATTTGACTGGGGAATGAAATTGCCTGTGTGATTATTGTCTAGGTAAACGTCAAGGAAAGAAGCGGTGGTCCAATCTTGAGTTATCGTGGTGTGTCCAAGAGTGTTAGCAGCAGTGGACTGATATGAATACTCCTGTAGGAGGATGATCACATTTGTTGGGAAAAAAATGTATATAATGATTGATCAGACCTGTAGTCTCATCACTGACCTTTTTTATTTTGCATTCAGAAAAAAAAAAAACAACCACCAACACCCTTTTATCACCACACCCATTATTGTGG
This sequence comes from Charadrius vociferus, assembly GCF_000708025.1. Lineage (NCBI taxonomy): Eukaryota > Metazoa > Chordata > Aves > Charadriiformes > Charadriidae > Charadrius > Charadrius vociferus. The sequence continues at coordinate 682,965 of NW_009647419.1, forward strand.
AGATTTACTGTACTGTTTTCCAAGAGCAAAACAAAGAAGTGTCCTAGCATCACGGGAACAACAATAATCAATCTACTATGCCATGTGTAAGTGGCTTCCTCAACAGACTAGCTCTCTCCTTCTGTGCCATTACAAGTATCGTCTGTCTGGGGCGATGTACAGCATTCATGTAAAAGGGAATTACAGCGATTCTGTGCTGTATGTCTCACCCTGCTGTAAAGTCCATTGATTCTAATGGGAGATTTTCTGAAGACTTCAGTGGTATTTTGAACACATTTTTCCACATACTTTTGAGTATGATGGGTGTATGTAAGTGCTCATGAATATCCATCCCCTAAAGACAGGCTGAGAGAGTTGGGGTTGTTCAGCCTGGAGAAGAGACGGCTCTGGGGACACCTTATAGCAGCTGTATTCTTCCAGTATCTGAAGGGGGCCTACAAGGAGGCTGGAGAGAGACTTTTTACAAGGGCATGCAGTGATAGGACGAGGGGTAATGGCTTCAAACTGGGAGAGGGGAGATTTAGAATAGATATTAGGAAAAAAAAATTTTCACTATGAGGGTGGTGAGACACTGGAACAAATTTCCTAGGGAAGTTGTGGATGCCCCTTCCCTGGAAGTGTTCAAGGCCAGGCTGGATGGGGCTTTGAGCAACCTGGTCTAGTGGGAGGTGTCCCTGCCCATGGCAGGGGGGGTGGAACTAGATGATCTTTAATGTCCCTTCCAACCTAAACCACTCTATGATTCTGTGACATTCTGGCAGAAATTTCTTTCAGGCTGTAATACCAAAGGGTCTTGGATGTGATTTTAGGTTCTTTACTCAGCCAAACGCAGAAAATTCATGAGGTCTCAGGGGTTTGTTCCTCCAATTTTCACAAATGTTGGTAGTTCTATCGTGGACTGCATACTGCAATTTACTGATTATATCAAAGGAACTGAAGTGCTAATCCCAGGTGAACCACTGACTGTGTAATGAGAGGCTTCTAAAGTCTTTTAAAGTTACTGAAACAGGTGTTGTGAGGGATAAGAACATCAGACTAAAGCAAGAAAAAATCATATCACAGCTTTGCTTCCACAGTCATTTGTGCTGAGCAGTTAGCATGTGGCTTTGCATCATTTTGTTGTTTTTAAAATCAATCTCCTGCTCCCACAAAGTTACAGACTAACAAAGCCAGGAAAGTGAAACTACATAGGCGAAAAAATTACAATAGCAGTGGCAGAGCAGTTATCAGCCTCTCTTTTGAAACTCCTAACCAGGGCACTAACCTCTTATGAGACAGACACATATCTACTAGGAACTAGATGAAGGTCATCCACACATTTCATATGGGTCACTGAATAATGATCACAGGGTAGCAACTTTCATTTTGAATCGGTAATGCAGAGGTGAAAAGCACCATATTTCATTATTAATGCCACATGCACTCCAGGTCTCTGCTTTCATTTCTTCATCCTACTGGTTCTATGAACCCTTAAGAACCTGGTTACTTTTAGGGCTGAGTAGGCTGCTTTTTCTGACCTTCAAAATGGATTTTGAACCTTAAAAATTGTCTGTTCACAGTTGCAGAAGGGATGCATTTGGAAGAGGAATTTGTTATGTATGAAAAATACTTTTCAGGGAGCAAAGGAAATGTGTGTATAAGAAGAAAGATAGTAAGCTATATTCTTCATTATATGATAAGAAACTATAGAGTAATGAAAATAAGTAAATAAAACTGCTGTGAAAATCAGAAGAGTGATAATAAAGCTTCTTTCCAAACAGATGGTTTGTTTTTATTCCAAGACATACATAAAATGTTTTATTATTATCTAAATTCACCTTTCTTCTCAATTTTGTTACATGAGAGGGAGGAAGAAAGAAATGAAAAAGGAAACAAGCAGCTATTTAAAAACACAATGATGGAATATGCCATTTCAAAGAGTCAACAAAATGCCCAGGACTGGATACTGTTGTGTGATATGCACTCCTGAGTATTCAGTACCTGGCAGGCTTAATTCCCAAGTGACAGTCCAGTGGACCAAGAAATCAGGCTCTAGTAACTGAATTCTCATGTAATCCTCATATGGGCTTTTAAAGATCAACACTGAGACAAAAATATAAGCATCAAATTATAACTGCAGAAAAACTAGAGCGTATTGTTGCCATTTTGTTATTAGGCTGGATTAGTTTTCAGTTCAGGAAACCCCACCTATCCTTACATTGCCTTCAAATAATGACTGCGTATGCGTACAGAACTCACAGTTGATGCTATAAAGTGAGGCAATGTGCTTATTGTAATTCACGGGATTTTTTCCAAGTGAATGTCTATCCAAATTTTAAGTTTCCCAGTAGGAAAACTGGAATAAAGAGAGCGACTCCTGGGGCATTATTTCTTGAACCTGAAACCATCTCCCTGTTGGCTGAAACCACTATTGAACTTCACACATCTTTTACTGTTTCTTTTGAGGCAACCAGATCTTTCATGTTGGTGTTTGAGAGACATTTGGAATCATACCTTTCTGTCTGACATTTAAATGGACTATGAGACTAAATCTGTCTTCATTAAATCTGATTTTTTGAGCATCTTTCTGCCATAACGTTTAGCCAGATGTGCTACTTCATCACATTTACAAATTAATTTTATAGATAGCAGAATAGATTTGATTTTTCAACAAGAATCTATTCATGCTGTGAATACTTTTGGTCTTGCTTTATTAAGCCCGTGTTGTTGTTGCCTCTCACCTTGCAAGGCGCTCCAGGTGCTCAGAAGCCTTGAGAGCTGAGCCTCTACTGAGTTTCAAGGCATCCCCAGAACTCATCGAAATGAAGTTTTCTATATACATCAAGGGATCAAACAAAATGACTCTTGCTGCTTCCCAGGGGTAACAGAGCTCTGCAGCTCCAAAGCTGAGTCTCCCAGGAGTAATTGGGCCCATCGTCATTTGGGCAATGGTGAGGCAAAGGTCACTCTGCATCCAGTGGACTGGACTTGCCTCAGAGTTTTGTGCTGACCTCAGTGTGCTGCCAGAGTTCGGTGCAGGCTTTTTAATGCTAGTCAATGCACATTCTGAGCTGGCTGCCCTCTGCACAGAGGTCAGTGTGCACACAGCAGTTCCTGGAGCATCACAACATGTTAACCTACTGCAAATACTACTGCTCTAACAAGCGCTCGGGGCATCGGAGCTGCACTGTCCTTGTTATTAACTCTTAATCCTCATCCAAAATCTGTTTGTTTTTTTTTTTTTAAAGTTTTCCTAGGGACTTTGTGCCATGAGATAACCAGAAACAAAAAGCAGTTTCTCTCCTCAGAACAGTGAATATATCCCTTTGTATTTTATTAAATAAATATATAGCATATTTGACTAAAGCAAATGAATGAATTTTATAGAATCTAATAACTGAGCCAATGACTCAAATATGAAGTTCTTTTGACCCATGGAGAAAAGAATTTCCACTATAGCAATAACAATAAAAACAAAAGAGCAGTAACACCACCTCCACCAATAACAACAGAAAATATAGTGGTAATAACTTTTTCCTAAAACATATTAAAGATCATAAATATATTTTTAACATTTTGTGCTCAATTTAATATTTAGTCTTACACAAAAACATAAATTCCAGCTGCTGGAATACACACCTTAGCAATGTACTTTACCAAGGGCATATGTTTGTTTTTCCACTCCTTGACATTTTAATTTGAAGGGTGGGTTTCTACTGTTAGTCTGTAAACACAGGCGAGCAATTTGTCTACCTCATGCACCTCAGTAATCGGTCAGTGTGGGACCAGCACAGGATTTTCTGGTTTGCAGAATCATCCTGTGGTATTATCAATCAAGCATGATCAATCAATCATCAGGCAATACTTTCAAATTTTTAGGCAACCTCACTTTGTTCCTGTCTTCCACCAGTGCTCACAGCAAAGCACTGTCAACAAGGGCCGTTTTGCAGCATAAAATGAAAGAAGAAAATTTCGTTTCTTCAAATCTTTCTAATCAGTGCAGTACAGTATATTTATTAATAGCTGTTGACTTTCAAAGATGAAAAGCATAAATCATCTTTTTTTTCAATCTCTTATTATCATTAAAGCTTCAATGACTTCTGAAAAGCAAGCTAGCTTACAGGTGTTCTCTTTGAAAATTTAGAAAAGAAGATTATTTAACTTGGAAAAACACTCAGTAAATGCAGATTGGCTCCCTCAATGTGTCTTGGCTGTATTTCTCCCGCTCCTTTATGTTTTACAGCAGAATGACTAAAATTCTACTCTTCCCAAGTCTCTCATTAATTTTGTATATAACCGGGGTCCATTTTCCAATTCCCCACATTTTGCAGAGAATTGACTTATGGGCCAGCCCATGCCTTGTGTTTCACAGCATGTGTTTGTGAACACTCATGAGCACAGAGGTTTGTCTCCTTCCCCTCTCCAGCAGCCTGATAGGAGCCTGAGTCTGGCCATGACAGTGGCTGTCACACACAGAAGGGTGTAAGTACTTCCAGCTCAAAATAGGTGTGTTTTTAGGGGTGTTTTTAAATGTAAAGTAAATGACATGTATGCCACAAGGCGATAATTAGCCTTTCCTGGAATCTCACTGTCTCTGTTGGCTACTCTGATATTTTTCCACAGACCTTCAAGATCTTTATCTTTCTACTATGTGCATAACTTGAAAATTGTATAGTTCTTTGTCAGGTCACATCCACTAGTTTCCTCAAAACTGGAGCAAAAAGTACACGAGGCACCAAAAGGTGCTTCTTACAGGTTTCTTACCAGCCATTGCTGGGTGTGCTGGATGTCTACAAGAGAGAAATAGATGGAAGGTAATGTGCCAGCCTCTCCTCCTGCTTCCTCTGCTGGGGACTGCTGCTGCCGTGGAGAGAAAGGGAGGACCAAAGCCTGCCTGGAAGCTTGCCCTGTACCAGGGAACCTCTCTGGGTCCCTCAGGGAAACAGGCTCCGGACATGGGGACAGCAGCTTACTGGGGTAGCACCATCAAATGTGGCCATGGTGAGAGGATGAAATGAGGCAAATGGCTATCACTTAATGGTTAGGAGGCAGCTGACCCAAGGTTCTCATTTCTGTGTTTAGTTTTAACCCAGTAATGGTCTCATGTTGATTGCATGTGCATCTCAAGCAATAAGGTTTGAAATCCCAGCTTCATCCCCTGTAATTGCTGTCCCTCTCACTCCATAATTCCTGCACTCCCTGGAAGCACAACGGCCTGTCAACAATGAGAAGGGCTGGGAGCAACCATCCTCTTGCCTCTCCCCTTTTTCCACTGTGTCCTTCCCCTTATACCTGCTGAGGTGCTGGTTAAAGTCTTTTCTAGAGGCGAGGTAAGGGAGAAGAGATGGGGATATGGTCAGCTCCCTCAGTGGTGCGTCTTTCATCTCCTTGTTATGTGTTGCAGTAGGTATATATATTGCAATGTAGACGTGCACCTATGTATGCATGAGGAGAAGAGGGAAAAGATGTGCTGCTGCCCTTCTCCCCGCCCCCCCCCCCCCCCCTTTTTTTTTTTTTTAAGGAAAGACGGCAGTCCCCCATTTAATGCCTGTACACAAATGAGCTTTGAGCAGACTGGAAACCAAGTGCATTATTTTAGGGGACTGTCCGTTACATCTTTGATTTGTAAGCCATCATTTATTTTAAGGGTTTTCCTTTATTTCATTCACATGAATAAATGGAAAGCTCAATCAAACCTTTGCAGAGCAACACAAAGCAATGTTACTGCTAATTAAACTTGCTTCAGAATTCAAGCTGGAGAAGCTTAACCACAAAGGCTAACCGCAAAGCTGAGGAAAGAAAAGTTAACCTACTGCACTACACATCACACATGAAATAGAAGTTGTGGCTGTGCCTGCAAGCTTATGTCTACACTTATTAAAATGTGATGTTATACCACATTTCTACTTCTGGCGCTTTTAACACAGGTAAGGAAATGGCACGCAAGGAAGCTTTTGGAAAGCCTCTGATTTACACAGGAAGTCATAGAATCACAGAATGGTTTGGGTTGGAAGGGATTTTTAAAGATCATCTAGTTCCTACGCGCCTGCTATGGGCAGGGATATCTTGCACTAGGCCGGATTGCTCAAAGCCCCATCCAGCCTGGCCTTGAACCCTTCCAATGATGGGACATCCACAACTTTTCTGGGCAACCTGTTCCAATGTCTCACCACCCTTGCAAAAAGCTTCTTCCTTATGTCTAGTCTAAACCTACCCTCGTTCAGTTTAAAAATGCTTCTAGTATACAGTCACTACTTTGTTTTATTGCAAAGGCTGAATGAGTACTGTGTTCATGGTATGGATTAAAGCATGGTGGGAAGGCAGCTCCTTCTGATTGGACTGAGAAGTTTGCTCTGAGATGACTTACACGCTCTCTGGGCATTTCCTTCAGGCTCAGCAATCTATAAATAGTGAGGCATGTCGGTGGTGAGGAAGCTTTGGTGTACTGTGAGCTCTGAACTGCTGACCAAATTGTATGAGGGAAGCTTAGAGGCATGTGATGGACTTAGAAGGAATAAGATAGGTTTCCAGTCAGGTTGTGACAGGGGCTGGATGAGGGTTTCAGAGAAGTAATGACTTTGAAAGATATCTAAAAACAAGGAGATGAGAGGTGAAGATTTCATCTGTCTTCCTTGGAAAAATCCTTCCACCAGTGCATGCAGACAGAAGAACACAGTTTAGAGCTGGATGCTGTGGACAGTCTTGTGTGCAGTCACCTTCCCAGGAGAGACTTCTGAGTAATGAAGCTGGAAATATCTTTACAGAAATCTGTTTCATTTTTTATCACCTTCCTGTTTAAGATTGAGTGCTGTGTACACAAATAAGCGTGTTACACTTGTACAGTGCCTGCTAAAGCAAAGGATCCTGCATTTATTTGCAAAGTGCATATAGAGTGACTTTTAACTACCACTTGAAAAAGCATAAACCATACCTGAAATGTATTTCCACTGAAGCTTTTCTGTATCTAAAAGAAATGCAGCCAGGATTGCTATATATAGTCAATGGTCTGTGTATTTAATGAGGATAATACCCCATAAATTTATAGTTGGCTACACATTGATTGCGTTATGTGTGATATCTAGAATTTATTGGCCAGTTGCAGGGGCTGTGAAACAGAGTTATCATGGTCTCAAGTTGAATCTAACTATTAATGTATTTTTAGTGTCTCAGATTCCATCCCTGCAGGGACTATGAGCATGACAGTGACTATGATGGTTACATTCTATCAACAAGTTAGGTACATGCCCTCAAGAGAAGAAAAAGCTTTGCACTTTCTGTCATGAGTGGAGAAATGATTTTACATGGACCAGTAAAGATAGCAACAGTTACCATAGGGCTTACAGTAATTTATGCAGCAGTTTCCCAATTGCTTATGTTGGACTGTCAAGCTGAAGACAATGTGTAAAAATAAGTCTAGCTCAGCTTCTAAGAACAAAACTCTTTAAACTTTTGAGTCAATAACAAATGCACAAATACGGAAAATGACAAGGTGACTGTTGCAGGAGCAGCAACAGTGCTGTAAAGGTACTCAGTGGAATAGATAACTTGATTTTGTCAGCTGTAGTCAGTGAAATAGATCACTTGATTGTATCAGCAAATTGAACAGTACTTTTTTCCAAGATTCGCTATTAAGTAAAATAATGCCTAAAAAGCCTAATAAAGCCTACTAGTTCAGAATCCTCATACATTGTCAAAAATACATTGGCTAGTATACTAGTGGGGGAAAAAAGTTACAGCTTTGGTTTTCCTAGGTTGGTGACATTTACACACTGCATGAGAACTACCTGGTGGCAATTTTAAAGTTCTTCAAAGACGAGAAAGATAGGGATGATGGAGAGTCACTTTCAGTGTCTGAAGACAAGTTATATTTCTTCCACAATGTGTTTTGTGGTACAGACTTTAAATTAGAATAGTCTGATTTTGTATGATGCAAAATTTACTGCATCATGCATTCATTGAAGTGTCAGTTACAATAAAAAAATTACGAAAAATCCATAAAAGTTAATTCTTATCTAGCTGAAAAGGTATGATGGCAAAGCAGAAAAGGTGGAAATAGGTTTCTCAGTGGTATACATCAGCTTCAATGACTTGACCTCATGATTTTGCCTTACTGAAGAAGATTACCTTTACTTGATTCAGCCACTTTCTTTGAAAAATGTTGACTTTTCAGGAAATTGCAAGCATTTGCAATGATCAACAAGCTATATATGGTGCTCTTTGGTAAGAATTATTGCTTACTAAAAGACTCAGTACAGCGTGTGCACATGCTTCAGAAGTACTATTAGTCTAATGGTCTATCTTCAAATCTTACTTCTTACAGTCCCTTTAAAACTCACAGAATTTATTCCTTTCCTACCTTGTAATAAGCACTGGGAGAAATTTCTTCCTTGTCTAAGCACAGTACAATTCACCAAGCCTTCCAAGTATTGATTTTGTTGAAGATAAGCTTCAAATTAAAGTTTTTCAATTGTACACATTAAGAGTTTTGAAACAGATTTCCAAAGAAAGACTGCCTCCTTCATCCTATTATGTTCCTGCAGTCTTTACTTTCAGAAGATTCTCACCTCTCTTTTGGTGAATAAGTGTTGACAGTGTCAAAGTCTTTACAAAAGTGAGCCCTGAATGAGTTCAAGCTTTTCTTTTTTTCAGGACCTAGATGACATTTGCAGAGCCTATGGCATAGTGTAGACAGAATGACTCCTGGTGCTCTCTCTAAGGTGAAATAGCTTTGCAACTCAAAATAAAACTTTGTAGGCTCAATTGAGGTGACAGTCCTTGAGATACTGGTTAACTGCTTGCTCAGAAGAGTTGTCTTGCCTCCAAAGTTTATTCTGACCTCAAGCGCCTGGAAGAGGTCACTAAGGGCTTTTCCATCTTTGCAGTGCACAGTGAAAAGCAGCTTTCCTCTACACTGACATTTCTGTATGTGTCCCAGACTCCCAATGTACAGGAACCGGCCCACAGCTTCTTACAGCACTGCATTACACCACAAAGGTGAAAATTTCATAACGAGAAGTTTTAGCTTTGCTGCTTTTCTACTGGTTAGTCTATAGATGGCAATTGCTCATTATGCCTTTCTTACCGAAGATTCACATTAGATTTACCGCAGCCACAGTGTCAGATGCATCTGACTCTTGTGAAAGTGATTTTCTGCTTAAAAGAAATATTCCTTTTCAGTCCATAAAATACCAGGATTTCCCCCTGCCACAATTTTCAAAATCCCCATGTTTATCTTCTAAGGTTTTATTTTGGATAGAGTTTTGGAAAACTTGGACCCCTTTGGACCTCCTCCACCAAACAGAACAAATCCTGATGTTTCCTGAACAGCTCTGCTTTGTACCTCTCTGATGTACGTGCTTTGTATTCCCAGGCAGATGTGTTGCATGTTTATTTAAGTAAAATTTTATTCTCTTTGAAAGTAGGGAAGAAATGCTATCTAAGACATTACCATACACCTCCTGTCTTCCCTGCTTCACTCTTACCCTACTATAGCAGCTAAAACAGACCTTTTGTCAGGTTTTTGGAGGCTCTCATAAACACTTCTCTTTCTGTTTCTATCCCTGATTACCATTAATTGGAATAAAATCCTGGCCTCAGTGGCTACATCTGTGCTGCTAAGTAACGTTCGGCCAGGGACCATTTTTTGGCTGTCAGGCCAAATAACAGAAACTATGCCCAAACTCCAAGGCACTTGACTTGTGCCTCCGCTGGGCCCCTTGTGGCTGTAAGGCAAAATTGTTATTTTGTTTGTGTTTCCTTTCAGTTTAAAGTGCTTGAAATAATGTGGGGATTATGTAGCAGCCTCTCAGAACAGCGTTTCTATATCAGGAACCTGAAATTATGCTTCATGCCTTTGGGTGTTGCATGAAGGCAGCCGGGGAGTTTAAAGATACAAAGCCAAGCAGAGCAGCGTTGGGATAGTGCTGAGCTGGGATTTCACCCTGGTTAACACAAAAAGTATTCTAAGGGAGGTTGCAGCTGGCCAAGGGTCTTGGAGATGTTTTCAAAAAACTCTCTACTTTGGTAAAAAATCCTACCAGTTTTACAGAAGCAAAAAAGACTAGTCATCGTGCACTGAGCACAGACTGGGAAATACACTGAAATGCAATTATTTCAATTCCTAGTCAACGCAAGGCTCAAAGGGATGCCAAACAGCAATGAGGAAGAAATAGCAGGAATTGGAAGATATGTCCTGGATGTATTTGTAGTTTCTTCTGCAGCCTAATTAGAACACTGTGCCCTCACAAATTTTGCAGGGCTTACAGACAAGTTTGTCTATTCAACAAGCATCATTAATAGGTGCAGTTGACCGTTATTCATTTATTCCTTCTGCCTTAGGCAAGGTATAGCTTTTCTTAATAAGCTGATATCTTTAATCCTTACCTGTCACTACCTCCAGTCTGAGCTCTGAGGTCATAATTCTGATGATCCTTCATGAGTATTAGTCACATTTGATTTTAGTAGGAGACGTAAACCTTAATCAGAGATAGGGAGGAAACTAAAACATTTGGATTGCCTCTCTACAACAAGTTGGAATTACATTTTTTTGTCTTCATGAAGTTGAAAACTTAATGTCACTATTTTTCTAGACTTCTGAAAGTAAATTCTAATGTGCCTCACACTTATGCAGCTCAGTTAATTTCAGTAGAGTTGCAGGCATTTTTAGGGTTAGAGTTTTAGAGTTAATTTTGCTTGCTTTCCTCTCTTTGGCTGTTTAATACTACAGAAAAACCTGATCCATAGCCCTCAGCTATAGGCTGGTCTGAAACAAAAAAATGGAGAACAGAACAAAAGAGAATGTCAGTCTGGAGTGACACTAATTACATTCTTTTCACTGGACTTTATTTGCAGTCCCTTTAAACAACAACAAAAGTTTCTGTATTCAAGATACTGAGCCTGATCCCTGTCTCTTACAGTACACTAATGAAAATCAAGAGGAATTCTATTGATTCTAGTGCAGTTAAATCAATATAAGAGAAATTTAAATTGGGCCCATTGTAGACAAGATATAAGGCTACAACCTGTCAGGCATTCCATGTAGTACAGAATAAATAAATGCAAAAGGATCCCTATCCCAACCTATGTCGAAGCAATTGCTCAGAAATTACCATTCAAGAAATTCCTCGTAGCATGAAATTATTTGGAATCTGCACTGGCGTGAGGAAAAGGTTATATGTAATGTTAACTCAGAGTACAGGATATCACATGTGGAAATTCAAGAATATTTTTTATTAGTCCAGATAAATGTGTTTTAAAATGAGCAATGAAATGCATAAGAAGAAATAGTTGAGATGAAACAGAGAGTATGACTTTTATCTTTTCCCCTTGCAACTACTCACTTTTCCAACTCAGTGAATTCTCATCATCCCTTGCTAGCAGGTGGAAATTAGATTAACATCTGGAGGGAAGACAATCTGGAAGGTGTTTCCTTCTATCTGATGCTGCTAATGAGACTCCTGGACTTGGCCAGAGTGCTAGGGACTGCATGTATGTGGCAGAAGATGCACTTTGTTATTTTCCCTGCAGGTTTTCTATCATCTTCTGAGCTCCAGCCTGTAGTATGCTCTGTATACAGGAATAGGTATTGTATATGCCACAAAATGGCCTCCTAAGACTTCTGGCATGAATTTGTAAATAAAGGGTTTGTTTTTGCAAGAACTGCCTTTTTTTAATGAGTATTTAGGGTCCAGAAATAAAAAATGTGCCACTGAGTACAGAGGGGTAAGAAATTTCCTCCACTTCGACAAAAGCAAGGTTGCTTTTGTGACATTGGAATATGTTTGAAATTCTTTTTTTTTAACAGATCTTTCACATCAGAGTAAAAATCTGACCCCTTTCTCCAATGAATCTGAAGCCTAATGGAGGGACTTTGTTCCAACAAGCGCTCAAGTTTTCCAAATATATCAGATGATATGTCAAAAAATACTATTTTTGACCACTAAAATGTTCTCTTAAGAAAACCCCAAACATGCAAACTAACCCCCCTCACCATTTTATTCCATTAATTTGCAGTGAATGATTTAATTTTTTTTTTTTTATTAAAAGTGAGTTTTCATTTGGAAAGTTAACTCAGTTTTTAAAACATTCAAAATCATTTTAAATGGCTGAAATTGGAAAGAAAAGATTCCTCTGAAATGAAAGATTTAATTTTTATCACCTAAATAATACGTGTTTGCTCGCCAGCTCACCTGCAGTTTCTCCATTTTGGCCTCACAGTTCATTTTTTTTCTTAATTCCCCAATAAACAGAAAAATCCATGATTTCCTCAAGCATTATTTTTAACATACTTTTCTACATCTCTCTGTAGCCCTTCTTCTGTTTTCAGAGGCTAGGAACTAAAGCTGTTTTCTTCAGGCTGTTTTTAAATCCCTGTGTAATGTAGTCTGTCGTTGAGCTCTGCAGCACTCAGTCAGACGCATGCAGAAGAGCTTTTTGTGAGTCACTTCTTTTTCTGCTTCTCTATGTCTCTGCTATGTTCACCTCTTCCATTAACCCACCCTGATGGTCCCATTAAGCTTAATACCAAAGCTGCCTTTGATTTCAAAAGGATCAGGGTCTGGCTAATGATTTACACCATCTGATCAGCCTGGTGCTGTGGAGCGATGTGGTGCTAAATGTACAGGCTGGAAATAAACTGCTTTTCAGTTAGATGACATTGTACACTGTCACTTCTGTATCATCAATCAAAACTCATTAAGAAGGGAGTGAATTTGTCAGCTTTTCTTCTTTTGTTACCACTGCACTATTTGCTGTCGGTAGTGGCCTGTCTACCAGCTGAATAAATGCTGAAAAATGAGATCCCATGAAACTGTGAAGTCAAATGCAGATTTTCAGCCACACCAGTTGTATTAATATCAATGGGGGCTGCACAGTTGAATACCCATTATACCAGGCTATAATGTAAGCCTCAGGGACTATTTCTGTGTTCCTTTTGCTACAGCCATTATAATTAAAAAAGGAATCTCACCAGCTACCTTTGGATCAGGCTGTAGGGTTTTGTGCAAGAACCAAACCAAGAGAGACCGGCCACATCGACAGCATGCTGAGAATGAAGGGACAAACGTTTTACGCCTAATTCAGCCCTGGCTCCTAGTGAGGCCTTAGACAACACTTGCAAATCTCTGTGGACCCCAGACTTTATATCTAAACACATGTTTCTCTTTGCAGTATGTTTTGAGATATGCAAGGCTACACAGTGTAAGGCATCTGGATAGCACAGGACGTCCTGCTGTTGTTAATTATCAAAATATAATGTGAAAATTGGTGACAGTGTTCAGAAACAGAGGCACAAAGAAAGTAATGGGACAACAAGAAGAAAAGGAGAAAGTAGTTGGAGATAAAAAAATTCAGGGTGTTTAGGTGACAGCGCAAGTCTTGCAGACTTTCATTTAACTTAGTTCAACTGTCCTCAAAGAGAAACTTTCATGCAGCCCTGAAAGAACCTTTTCTGATTTAAGGTCTTCACATTCACTACTTTTTAGTAAAACCTCTCTTAGGTTGTCTAGTAAGTGCAATTTCTCTTTGTTCCAAGTGAGCTTATGTTTCTTGAGGAAATGAATGAAGTTACCTCCATTAATAAGTACTAATGATCCAAAATCCTGGTCTAGTTCCTTTTATTTTTCTACATGTTCTTCCAACATCACCACCGGTACTTACAACAATGTTTAATGACAACATCATAGCAGCAAAATAAATACCTGTTATTTATTCCTAACTTCAAAATTTTTTCCTTAATATGACAAATATTTTCCTCTCTGAAAAAATAGGTTTTTTTCCTTTGTAGTATGGTTTTACAAATGGGTATAATTTGTGAAAATATTATTAAAATATTAGAAGGTAATTTTTTGAAGTTTTATCAAACTCTTTACTTCTTAACTCAAGCCTTTGCCTATTTCAGTAAAATAAGAGCATTACTGGTTTTTATATTAAACCTTAAGGGTTTAAGATGATCTAATCCATGACATGTAGAGAAAGTCAATCAATAGTTTTGCTTTTGGAAGTAAGAATCATGAATCCATACTTTTGCCCTGGATGGAAGATTAATGAAGTTAAATGGACAAAAGCCAGAAAACAAAATAAACCATGAGACCTGTAGGCCATGAAGAAGCTTGGTAGAATTGTTGAAATCAGAAAGAAAGTTCTGTGTATAGCTCACAGTGTTAAGAAATTGCTTAAAACTACTTTGACGTGGTAGTGGTATCATTAGCTATCATATAACCCCTTCCAGGAAATTTCTGCTTCTGTGGATTTTTTTTTCACTGAAATCTAAACCCAGGGAAACACGTAATGATAAATATAGTTTTCTTGCTGCTGGCAACATTATTACTGTGTTATCCTCAAAATAGTAGGAGATTATTACATAGTGGGATAGCTCTTGGCCAGTTCATTAACTTGACTTAGCAGAAGACCGTACCCATGTGGGGCCAGTCTCCCAGCTTGCATCTAGTGAGGCGGGAGTGTGAGGAGATGGTCTTGCTGGCTTAGCAGAAGTTACTTTGAATCTGGTGTTCAAGTTTGGAGACAGGGCAGAGGTAGGTGATCTGGTGCCTCTCCAGGATCAAATCCTGAGAAGTGGGCTCAGAGAGGCTAGGAAGGAAAAGAACCAATAATAGATCAGATGCAGATACTTTTATGGAGCTAACCCCAAAATCTTGTACTTGGTAACAGTCCGAAAATGAAGATACGTGGGAAACAAAATGCTCCTCTGTCTCTACATGCAACTGAACTGCAATAGTCTGTATTGGAAGTGGTAAAGGAATTTCTTTCTTTCCATTACATGAAATAACCCCCCTGACATATCTGCACCTTCTGCAAAGGATTCTAGTGTTAGCTGGAGTGATCCATAATGTGTTAAATCTCATTCAAGTCTTTATTTCTGGCAGGCTGTGGGAAAAAAAGAATTAGGCAGGGAGAACAGACTTTCAGATGAAATTTTAGTGGGATCTTCTCATTTTAGGCATGATGAGGAACTGTCCAATGCCAATCTTGAGACCAAAGAAGTAGCAACAGAAAAATTACTAACCTACGCAATGTTGTTACATCTGTGTAGGTCCTATAAAATGCTAATGCCTAATATCCGTTAGCTCTGAGTTGTATTTTGGGGAAATGCTCTAAAACATCACTGAATTCTGATGAAAACAGTCTTGGTGTGGTAGTCTAAATCTCACTGAAAGAAAAAAAAGGAATCTGGAGGACTTTAAATAGCTTTCAGTAATCCTTACAAAGAAATAAAAAAACTGGGTTGTCATGAGAAAGGACAATAGCTTTTGTTGTGTCTATTGCTAGTATTTGAGTTATTTTTTTCACAAAGTTTATTGTAAATATGCAGTTATATTTGTTTATACATTAGATTAACCAGAATTTAGCCAAGAGTAACACTTCCCTGATTTTAAAGCTAAAAACTGTATCAATATTGTATGACCTTTGCAGCACCTTAAGCAACCAACTCTTTGAACGTCTTTGAAATTTGTCTTCTGAAAAAGAGTTTCCTGTCTTTCTATCTAATTTATTTAGCATCTCTTTAGAGTATGTTCTGTTCCTCTCCTGCCCTCTGAAGTTGTATCCAGTATATTCGTCTGTGTTATTAACACACTTCCCTGGAATCTTTCCATCTCAAATGAGGTAAGATACATTGATTTCTTTTCTCCTAAAATAAATAATACGGTAATTCAGGGTGATGCATATTTTGGCCTTGTCAATATGAGTAGCAGGTTCTTAGCTTTATTCATGATTAGAGCATTTATTTATAATGGCATAATATATTCCTGCAGGAGCAGGAAACTGTTTTGAAAACATCTCAAATATTTAGCTTTGACAGAAAGTCATATAATGAAAAATCAGAGCACTACTATATCAACATAAACTATTACATAACAAGCATTTGCTGTTCAATAAATTAAACATTCACTTTCTTTAACCAGCTGACAAACAGCTTAAATGTTTTCAAGTATGTGTAGCATGGGCTTTTACTAATAAATTGAAATTTAGGAGATTGCACAGGTTCTGAACTCATGGTTTTCCAAAACAATGTGGATACATCAAATTCCCAAATGAAATACACATTCACAGGAATAGCACATGAGCCTGTAACAATGGTACACATGAGGAAATGATCACTCATCTGTATTTCATGCCCAAAGATAATAGTGGCCTTCCACATCCATACCATCTCTTAAACTGCTACACAATCTGCTCATTGCAGAATTACATATAGTAACAGAGATTTCAATCAAACCATCTTGCTTTGCAGAGCTTTCAGGGCAACTTATTAAACATAAGCAACAATATCAAGTAAGTCCACCTGCATCTCAGTTCACTGAAGAAACCCTGTTATTTTCTTATTTCCTCGTCAAAAGGATTTCTTTATGTAATTGGTTTAGATGACATTCCTTTTTTCATCAGTCCTCTTAATTTTTATAGTGCTTCACCTAATAGGCTTGATTGTAGGGGTCTAGATGCTTCCAGCTGAATTACCTTCTTCTGGAAGAAATGATGGATGAATTCCACATCCACTCTGTCTGTAGCAGTAGATCTTCCTGCAAAGCCATCTTGTTTCACGTTCTGTTTTTCACTGCAAAGTTTACTCACTTCAAATGTGAGTAACTCATCCTAATTTTATGAACTGCAACTCTTCTTTCTCCCTGCCCTCACTTTCTTTGAAAAAATACTTATCCATATCTGGTTTAAGAACAGCTGTGGTTACAGTTTTGAGGGTCTTCAGTGGCAATAAATAGTTTTCTAATTAGATGTCTGGAAGAAGACCATCAAAATAGAGTTAAATACTTTTATTTTGAAATTTATCTTGTAATTGAGGAAAAATCCTTAAAGTTATCTCTGTGTATTAGAATTCAACAAGAAAATTTCACCCGACCATCTAGCTTATTATAATGCATTTCATGCAATTTTTTTGGTCACAAAATAGGATAGGTGAGCCCTTAGGGAGAGTGGGTATGCAACCCTCAAAAAAAATTAAAAATTGTGGTACAGAAAACAACTGGGAAGGAAAACAAACTTTGTTATGATCACCTTTTTTATTAATTACCTGCCTCCCTGAAGTTATGTAACTGGTCAAAGAAAGTGGAAAAGAATTACGGAAATCTTCTCTTTACAGACTACTGAAGGAAGTGAGATTGGTCTCTGCAGTATTAGAAGCCTAAAAAGGGACTGCGCAAAAATGAACTGCAAAACTGAGGGACCTTTTCTAAGATACTTTGCATTTTTGCAAATGATGGCTTCATAAGTCTGCAATTAAAATATACCTTGATAGAAAAAATTTCCCTTCTTGGTTCCCCAAATTATCCAACTGACCTCATCAAGGGCTAATGAAAACAACTTTCTATCTATGTGTGGAGAGAAAGACTTTGGTATTTGCATAATTTTTAAAAAAAGTTATATTCATTTTGATTGGTTTCAGCCATAGATAAAGGTGTTGAGAGTATAACATTTACAATGCCCTTTTGTAGTTATACATTATCTGTAAAGGTCAATGAAAATTATCACATCATCACTGTCCTCTGCCATTAGCAGCATTGTCATTTTTGTCATCATCCAGTTGTTTCTAGACAAACTATCTGAGTTAAAATCCCATCATAACAGGCAACTGTGTAGGTAATATGAAATCTCTGCTTCCACAGCTTATATGATATTGCATTACAATATCATGGCTTAAAGGATGTTGTAAAAACAAGACAGAAGCCATTTGAAAAGAATGTTCCGCACAAAAAACAACTTCATTTGTCATTGTGGCCCCTGCCAAGATCCTCAGATCAGCACAGAAACATAATTTAAAGAAATATAAACTTTCAAGAGAACTTCTCAGGCCATTGAAGTTAAGCACGCCCAAACACCTCTGTAACAAGATGTTGAGGATGGATAAAACAAAAAAAAAAAAAAAGGGAGGGATTCGTGCAATGAGCTAGTTCTTGAAGACAAAAAATATTTGCACATTTCATACTTATAATATGTAGATTAACCATTCATCATTTATTTGGCACCAGAGTTTGCATGTAATCTATTTATTTTCTGTGGAAATTGACACTACAGTTCTACTAACCTTATTTGAAACACATACAAACATTGACAGGCAGAGCTTTATCACGTGCATAAAAAATCTTCAGGGCATCCTGAAGGAATTGCTTTCTTTGGCAAAGAAATCAGACAAAATCTTTCCAGTTTAATGTCCTTTTTTTTTTTTTACCCTTGCAGTGACATGAAGTCTGTGAATTTCATAGAATTTTCTGAATTTCTCCTAATGCATGTTTTTAATTTTATTTTTAGTTAGAATAGAGTGCAATAACCTTAATTCATTGAGGTACTTATATTCACTCATATCCCTGTTAGATTTCTTTGATGGGAAGACACCAGTGGAAAGACCCCAACAAAATAGCAGTAGCAGAAAAAGGAGCATTTAAACTGTGATGGAAATGATGATGAGGGCAGGTTATCTATTGTCTGGAAACACATTTTGCCCATCACTTGTAGCTAAACCATTTTTTCTAGGAGTGGCTAAAAGGCAGAGACAGACAATTGACAGTGACAACCACCGGGCAGTCACAGCATCTTTTGAGGAGACTGGTGACATGGAGGAGTGGGATTTAGTTCCTGAATGTGCTGGACTGAAAGCAGACAAGTCCTTGGGCACTTGGCTGGCAGTTCAACTCTGCAGGTGCCCTTTAGTAGCCTAAGTACTCTTCTGTAAAGACAACCTTTTCATTGTGTATTTTACTTGAATGTGTGCCAAATTCCCTGCCGTGTCATGTTTGCCTATTCTTATTATATTAATAATGCATAATTCCATAACAGCAAACATTATACGATGAATGAGGGGACTTTGCTGGCCTTTTGAATTACAGTGTCTATATAACTATGATAAAAACCTCTTCAGCCAAAGAAATAGTGCTACAAAATTGAACCAACAGGGAAAATTAGGACAGGAGAGTAGAACAGAAAAAGGGGTTTTTTGATAAATATGTTTAATAAAGTAAATTTAATTGTGTTTGTCAATAAAAATTACAGGTGATCAAATCTATCCAGGAGGGACTGTAGAAAGATAAAAGGGTACAAGCTGCATTGGCATCTTGAGGTTCTTTGAGCCCAAAGCCTGTGTGCATTCAGCAGTGCAGAAACTCTCCTTATGCATTAAAGTAAGAACATGAACTCATCACGCCTGAATTACTTCTGGAAGCAGATGTGTGAACCACAGTGCCCAACAATATCTAACTGCCAGCAAAGGCATATTTACATCACTGCTGAAAGCTTTTAGGACCCTTGTTGACAGCAAATATCCCAAACGAGAGGTAAACTGGTGCAATCCCCAAGCATCTCATTTTGGGGAGCCATGCGAGCTCCTTGGACGCGTCTATGCAACGGGGCAGAACAGACCTGGCTTCTCCATCGCCCAGTCCCTGAATATACTTGGTGTAACAGTTAAAAGTGAGATGGCTGATAGGACTGTACATCTGGGAGCAATAGGATCTGTGTAGGAACATGGCTGTCTGAGACAGTCTCACAAGAGACCAACATGAGTGAGACCAGTGGAGGGTTGCCAGCAGTCAGAAGCTGCCTGTAGCACGGTTTAAAGCTACTCTCTTACTAATATTTGGCTTATCTTTTCTATTAGAAAATGCCATGTTCGTGCATATGCAGTACAGGAGCTGCTCCAGAGAGCAGCAGACCTCAGATCAGAACAGGATGAAGCAAATGGATACACAGCCCTCTCTCTGGGTCCGTTCATCACAGTTTGTTTCTTTGTCACTGTGCTTGCTTTCAGTTCCTAAGTGCCAAATGCCTATGATTTTTCTACTCTAGCAGGAGTAAACAGTGTGGTCAGTTTACTAAATGTCTAAGAGGAATTTGGTAGAATGTCTCCATTTTCTCTATAGTCTGCAGTTTACAAATGTGCAGTAATGCTAAGGGCTTGAGGAGATGCGCATTAATGGATATGGGACAAAGCAATGTTCACTATTTGCGGTCAGTCATGTACTCTGTATGGGCTAGTACCTCTCAGGAAAGAGGGATGCTACTGTTTCTTATATTCTTATGTAAATATTGGGGCAATTTAAATCTGAACTTTAATTTTCTAGCTAGCCTATAAATCTCTAATGCACCAGATAAACATTCTATGTGTTTTAGTTACTTTAAATATGGATTTGTATTCAAGGAACAGAAATCATAGCAACTGACTGATTGAAGTGTAAGTAACACAGCTTGAATTTTGAATCCAGTATTGCACATATATAGAACATTGAAATTGAACTCTTTGTATTCAGTCCACAAATTTTGGAGGAAAAAAACCAAAAGAAAACCTCCTCAACTAAATGTGAGTATAAAATTAAAGGAAATTTTAGACATGAAAAAATGAGGTAGGATTTGCCAAATAAGTTATTTGTTGTGACTTACTCAGCTTTAGTTTATATACTGTTTAGTTTACCAGATATAAGGACACAAGAGCAATACTTATGCAGACAACTGCAATGAGGAATAATAAAGCCCACCACACCTGTAAATGTCACTTAAATATTGTCCACTGAGTTTATTCTGCTGTTTCATGTGAAAAAGCAAGTGGAAAAAAAGAAGTTTGTGTGGGAAAAACTTTTTGTAAGAAAGCTGATAGGGACGCTGATGATGCTCTTTCTGAAAATGGATGTTTGTATGATCCATTGGCAATAGTTGTATAAGCTTTATGCCAAGACTAATCATATTGCCGTGACACACACACCAGAGTTTGGGAATGTTAGGTTATGTGATTAAAGGTAATCACGGAGAACACAAAAACTCCATGAGGATCAGAGAGCTATGATGGATGGAGGAACACTAGTAGCTTAATCACGGAAAATGGGACACCTCCAAATACAGCATTGGCTTTAGTTCTGCATGCACAGTATTTCCTCTTGGGGCAAGAAAGGAGAGAACTAGGGACTTCCAAACTAGGTTTAAAAGCAGCATTTTCATACTGTAGCACAAAGCGTTACAGATCAAATATTAAAAAGGAAAGCCTTGCAAACAGTTGTCATACCTTCTGGGTTAATCAGACATTATCTACCAGTTGTGTGGAATCCTGGGAAGTACAGGTGCAAGTTTGTCAGATTTCCAGTTTTTGGCTTTGCATACATGCTTTGAGCAGAGATGTTTCTTTCATCCTTTGCCTTCTTCATTGGTACCAGAGTAAGCCGATATAAACAAATTTTCTCTGGAGAGTGAGGCTTTCTCTGGACTTGTTTGGTATTCCTGCGGCTTTGCATTAGGGAAGCAGGAACACACGTGCATAATGTTTATAATATTGGTCCAAAAGACTTTCTGAATATTCTGTGTGTCCATGGTGCTTGGTATATCTCCCTGTATAATAAGCTTTGAAGTTCACATGTTTCCAAGCACTCACATCTGTCACATTGCACACTGAGCCTTTTTTCCTCACCTCCTGCATGCATGACCAGAGTAAAGACTTTCAATCGTTTGCTACACATTTGGAGTTGGCAACCAAACCTCAGCATCACAAGTGTGGTATCTGTATGCAACAGATGGCAAAATCTTTGAACGTTCAATTTTATTTCCTGACCATTTGGGAGCATTAAGAATTCTCATGGGGAAAGAAATTGTTGTACACTAAAAGCAACATATAAAATAAGGGTAAATCCATGAAAGATTTCTTAATTAAATAAAAACAAATGTTTTCCTACTACATGCCATGGGGAAAGCACTTTCCAATTTAGATGAGCTTTTAAAACATACTGTGACATGTTTAATTCAAAGCAATACTGTATATTCATTTTTCAGAATGCTTACTTTTCTAAAAGGAGTGCACAGAAAAAGAAGTGGCTTGCTCATATTTGGAGGGAAAATTAATCCACACAGGCTTGCTGGTAAACACGTAAACCAGCGCATTTCATATCTGTAGGACTGAATTGGTTTTACACATTTTTATAAAGGAGAGTGCTATCTGAGGAAGGAAAGTGGGGAACAAGTGAAGATAGGTCAAGGAAAGGTAGAAGGTGAACCAGTACATCAGACTTTCAGACGCAAACAACAGGGAGATAATGTTACTACAGCACCTAGCAGCAGAGAAAGTTTCACGTAAAGGAGCAGTTTTTTTCTGAGTTGCACGCAGAAACTACCACTGAGCACAGATTCTGCTTTGGATCCAGATTCATGTTGCGTTTACCTGCAGAAAGACTGTTTAAATACTGAACTGAGGCAACTGTGAGCATTTTTTTAGTATAATAATTTGAAAGATAACTGATAAGAACCAGAGAGCCTGTGACTGTGGGTCTTCATGAGACCAGGGAAGGTTTACAGCCTTGAAGATTTGTCTGGAACCCAAAGATCTGGTATGAAGTCCTGGCTTTCACCGAGTTCACTGGAGGTTTTCCTGTTGACTTCGGCAGGGCTAAGATCTTTATTTTCCTGCGGTCTTAATACATAAAACTCCAATATGTGAAACAAGCAGATATTTCCAGCTTTGAAAAAGTGAAATAAAATGGAAGTAATTACAGACCTGAGCACGACTGGCACACATTGGAAAAATGATTCATATGACATGTTTATTGATGTGTTGAGGAGGGAAGGATTTTGTATTTTTGATCTTATCTTGGTTATTGCCATGTAAAGAGAAAGGGTGAATAAAAAGCTACCCACCCCCACATCCCAACGCTATTATTTTGTGCTCTGTTCCTTTGAAATGACTATGATACAGTTCCTATGATCCTTCAAATAATTGAAATGATGTCTTTCCATAATGTCTTTGAATGGCACAGGTTTTTGTGAGCCTTTGACAAACACATATGAATTGAAGATAATTAGACAAATCTGTAGCTTTTGGAACACTGCAGACATTGCTTCCTTAGTGGGGAGTAGTTCTGTGTACAGGAGAAAAATAGTAAAGCGATTTCAAAGTATGTTTATTTTAAATATGCAGTGATATACTTGGACTATCAAAAAGATTTCTGTTTTCAAAGCCAATTTACTTAGCAGGGGCCTATAGAATGATGTCAGGAGACCTGAAAGGGCTGTTTCCACTTGTTCTGCTTTGCCATCTCTTTCTTTTCACTGCAGTCCCCGGAGGGGTAGTTTGATTTTGGAGACCAGGCTGCCTTCAAGTCAGCCAGAGCCAGCAGACTGCCTTTCAGTAAAAATTCAGATTGCTCCTCTCTGCGCTTGGCAGCACCTCTGGGATGTGGTGAAGGCATTTGTATTTGTTTTAATATACTATAGGGCACTGAAATAACTCTTCTGAGCCAATGCTCTACCATTTCCAAGAATATCAGTGCCCAGAAAGCCTGACAAGCCAAGTAATAGGAAGAAGGAAGCATCCTTAAATCTGTGTATTTCACAGTGGTACTCAAATTCACATGTCTTATGACTGTTGTCCCTGTGGAGATCATAGTCAAGAAGAAAATTAATAGTTTTGGGTCAGAATTAGCTAGCCACACAACAGGGGCTGTTTTATTACCTGTTTTAAAGCAATTCTGTAAATTCATGTGGCATGATGAATGACACATGACTTTAAGCAATACTCTTCTCCCACTGTGGTCTGTGGTTCTGCAGGATTACTAGTACCCAATGCTGTCCCACCGCTTCCTGGTCTGAAAATCTACTGCATGCATGAAGCAGCTGTTGGAGGAAGATGACAGGCTACTGATCATAGAACCTGCAAGAGACACAGTTAATGGTTTAACAAGGGATTTTCTGAGTCTATGGTTGCATTAACTCCTCGAAACTAAAGGTGCAGCAATGGTAGTACTAGTGGTGTCCCTCCCTAACAGAAAAAAGATGTCCTCTAGCAGACTAAGCAAGGCAGGGGCAGCTGTCACCACTGCTTTTCCCATTCTGGCCTCCTCTGCATGGCCACTTGGGAGCTAAAGGCTCGAGGTATGCTCCTCCTGAGGTGCCTAATTCTCAGTGATGTCAACATAGAGGCCTGTCAATAAAAGTAGAATTCCAAATGGCAGTGAAAATCTACTTCATTTGCAACCCCTGCATTAGGTCAGATCATGGCTGTCTCTCTGTACAAAAATCAGCATCACAGTCTGACATTCATCTTCATGTAGGTGTCTGCCTACAT
This sequence comes from Charadrius vociferus, assembly GCF_000708025.1. Taxonomy (NCBI): domain Eukaryota; kingdom Metazoa; phylum Chordata; class Aves; order Charadriiformes; family Charadriidae; genus Charadrius; species Charadrius vociferus. Next base: position 706,999 of record NW_009647419.1, read on the forward strand.
TCACCATCAGCTCTCTTCAAGTACCGTGGAAAGAAATAGGTACTTTTAGGATAATCATATGACTGATTTTAGACATCCTTTTCAGGATGAAATTGAATCCAAAAGTGCATGTTTCACTCCAGTGATTAAAAGAGGAGTCGGGGTGGCTAACTCAGAAACAGGTATTGCATTCCACTCAATATTGGTGTTATGTTGAGCAACAGCAGGGATTAACGAGATCCTAATGGGATGGTGGGTAGGTTAGAAGTTTTCCTCATGGCTTGTTAGGATTGATAGAAAAAAGGCCAAGAGAAATATTTGGATTCCCATCTCTCTCCCCCCCAGACCTCCAAAACCTATTTATTGTCATGCAGAAACCTGTAGTTTTGACTTCCTGTTACCCTCGGACTCAGCGGAGGGTATACTTCATGCTAATAACAAAAGCAGAAGAGAAAAGGAATATGTCACAAACAAGGTGTGATGATAAAAAAGTGAAGGACAGCATTTCTTATTTATGCCAGCATCTTTTGAGATACTGCCCATATCTTCTTTCCCTGGAGGAGTTTTGTTTTCATGGAGTCACTGATGGGCTTTCCTCTGCATTTCTCTGTGTGACTGTTCTGAGAGAACCACAATGATCCCTTCTGCCTTTGCAGTCTGTGTGAATAGTCATTTCACTGTGGAGGGAAGCAGGGGATTCAGAGGTGGCGGTCCTGTCATTCCTCAAATGACCCTATACAACATCAAGTTTGGCCCCAGAGATGGGCAGATAGCAGCTAAGTCATTTTGATCATAGCATCATAGAATCACAGAATGGTTGAGGTTGGAAGGGACCTCTGGAGGTCATCTAGGCCAACTCCCCCGCTCAAGGAGGGTCACTTACAGCCAGTTTGCCGGGACCATGTCCAGATGGCTTTTGAGCAGCTCAAGGATGGAGACTCTACCATTTCTCTGGGCAACCTGTGCCAGGGCTCAATCACCCTCACAGCGTAAAAATGTTTCATGATGTTCAAATGGAGCCTTCTGTGTTTCAGTTTGTGCCCACTGCCCATGGGCCTGTCACGGGACACCACTGTTGACAGCCTGGCTCCATCTTCTTTACACTGTCTCTTCAGATGTTTGTATACATTGATGAGATCCCCCAAGAGCCTTCTCTTCTCCAGGCTGAACAGTCACAGCTCTCTCAGCCTTTCATTATAGGAAAGATGGCCCAGTCCCTCAATCATTTTAGTGCCCTTTAACTGGACTCTTCAGTATGTCCATGTCTCCCTTGTACTGGGGAACTCACAATGCCTTTGTGTCCTCAAGCTTACCATAATTTATTCTGACACAGTCTGGACTCCTGGGTAAACTAATCAAGTTGTTTTAATTTGATAACAATTTCTGGTCATTTGCACTTAAGCCCATGGTGCTATTTTAACATTTCTATTATTATTATTATTTTGTTATTACTTCATATTCTTATTATGAGGGCTCCAGTGGGAGCACAGTGGGACCCACTCTTTGCGAAACAGCCATATAACTAGCAGATGTCCCAATGTGTTGTCATTGGCGTTGCTCAAAGGATTTTCAGTGAGGAAACTATATGCGACTGGTTCATTCAGTGTTTTACATGTGTTGTCATAAGAACATTAGAGATCTGTAGGTGCAAAGAGTCATATGCCTAAGATCGTAATGCTGAATAAGCAGAGTACTAGTACCCAACTTATCATGTCCAGTAGGACTATATTTGGGTACTTTGCTGTTAAATAAGTCCTCAAAACATTAGACTAGATTGCAGCAAGTGTCATTTGGTTAAACTTACCGTGAAACATAGAGAGATTTTAAGGCTGGAAGGTGTGTGTGGGTTAAAAGCCTGAGCATTTGGCTTTTTATGAACACTTTGCATCTGACCAATAAAAAAGGACCTGCTGTTACCGCCGGCTGTGGCATTTTGACAATGCCCTTTTTGTTCGTGAAATGACTAGGGAGGGAGGAAAATAAAACAAACTTGCAGTGTCTGCTGCATCTGTGACCTCTGTGATTTTACACATGGACCTCTGCTGACATTTCTAACAACTTTTGTGCTTGAGAGAAGTGATCCTTCTTTGGATACTTGGATTTTTTTTGGCAAAAAAGACATTGGGCTTCCTTATTTTTTCAGATAGACTGGGCTTTTTCTTGTTTTATTTATAAGGAAGTATATATGTTTTCTGATGGAGTTGAAACTGCTTTATGTTATCAACTTGTTAGCTCTCACGATAACACCTAATGTAAAGAATGGTACAATGGCAGCATTTTGTATGTTGTAACTATTGTACAAGACTGTTATTATGTACAAGAGTATATCATAACTCTTGCAGGAGTTTTAATATCAATTAGTCCAGCAGTTTCTATATGGTATTATTACAGTAGTATTAACATGCCATGTCGGCACTTCACCAAAAAGTCTCCTTCCTTGAGGTTTTTCACAGCTTGTTCTTTATAAACAACTTTGGACACTGCTTGCTAATTAGCTAGCAACATTCAGAGGGTCATCAACAATGAGATTATTTGTGGCTGGGGCACTTCTGTTATTTATTTGCATAAGGCTGTCACATGAATGGAAATTGGTTTGTTTTCTTCTGTGACTCAGATACTGCTTTTTGCCAAGAAAATGGCTTGCAGTGCTCTTGCATAAGCTGGTAGATACCCTGAACTCCAGCATCCATCTGTTCTAAAGGCAAATGACATAAAAAGATCTTTTCTGTGCCTTTTTTTCGGGGGGTACTTTTAATGGTAATTGTATCACTTGCTTAGATGCAGGCATAAAGCATCCTGAATGGTTGGATCTGCTTTTATCAGGTATTAGTGAATGATCTGTTGAAAGCATTTGAGACTACTATTTTAAAAATCTCTTTCAAAGTTTCAGAAGACAAACCGTGTCTCTTAGATCTTCCTAAAAATTGTTTATAAGAAAGCCATGTCTCTGCTTGTCCTTTATCAGCTGACTCAAGGAATGACAAATGTGATGTTTCAGTAGACAGATATCTTGACCTATGAAATCACAATTAGATTTTGTGGTTATTGCTCTCTCCTGCACGGACTTGGCACAATCCGCTTAGGCAAGTGAGATGAAAAAGAGGCAGAATGGAAAATGTAAAATCTTTTTTAAACTTACAAACATTTTTGCCTGTGCAACTTTACTTATGTCTGCAGGAACACAGTTGCTTAGACTGTTACAGTACGCCCTGTAATCATTTACTTTTAAATAAAGATCTGTAACATCAAAACATAGGTAAAGGTCAACATTGGACTCAGAATACAGTAAAATAAGAAATAGTGACTGCAGTCAAAATAAATGCATAATAGTAATTTCCCTTCAGGGTAATTCAGATTTGACTTGCCATTTATGTCTCAATGCTTTTGAACTTATTTAAAAGGAATTTGAACTGTGGACAAGGATTCGCTTTATCTGGTAGACCTCATATAGGATATGTCAGTTGGAACGGGGGACATTTTATTGGAAAGCTCTGTTCTTTTCAGTGATACAACAGAGATTTTCAGACTTCTTAGCAAATCGTTAAGGTAATGCAATTTTTCTGCATTATGAGGGATATTTTTATTGCTTTGGACTTTATCTACATTTTCTTTTTTGAGGAAAGCATTTTATTTTTTTTTAATATCATTATTAAGTATAGCCTGGGAGAAAAACACCGTTCTATTTGCGGAACAACATAATCCAGTTTTCATCCTTCTTTAACATTTGCTAGGTAGAATTGAAAAAATGTAGGCTTTATTACCTGTTGGCAAAGTGGAGCTGGCTTTAAAACAGATAACTACTGCTATACAGACCCTATACAGGCCCTTTCTTAGGGTGGGGAGTATGAAACTGGACCCAGCACTCCAGATGTGTCTCACCAGTGATGAGCAGAGAGGAAAGATCACCTCCCTCAACCTGCTGGCATTGCTCATCCTAATGTAGTTCAGGATGCTGCTGGCCTCCTTTGCTGCAAGGGCACACATTGTGGGCACATGGTCAGTTTGTTGTCCACCAAGACCCTCAGGTCCTTTTCTGCAATGCTGCTTTCAGGGAGGATTAACCTTGTAATGCCAAACTTGCTTTGGAAACTGTGATTTAAACGCTGAGATCTGCATTAAGGCTTGAATGTATCAATGCTGAGTGTCAGAGAACAAAACCTTTAGTCTCTGAGCTGCAGAAGCTGAGATCCATGGCAGGGAGGTCTGCAGTGGGCATACAGAAGATTAAATGCCTTGGAATATCACCAGCATGTTTAGTGAGAGCTCTCCCAAATTAGGTCTTTGAGCAGCAATGTGCCTACTCCACCTGACAGTGAAATACTGAGGACCAGCATGTGTCCTAAACCCCATTCTCCATCTCCTCAAATTCCTTCCCCAGAGCCTGTTAAAGCAGGCATGTGTCTACAACAATTTGCAGAAAAATTTGAGTGATGGTCACTTTCTCCTTTTTTCCCTTAGCACCTTGGTTAGGGCCCTTATTCAGCGTTTTGAAGCGTCAGCTTTAGGCCTTCCATTTGTTTAAAGGGGATCACTTCTCAGGAGAGTGCTCTGAAGTCCAGATTTAAGATGAAGTTCTTACACTTCACATAACAGTATTAAATATTCACTGGGTACGAGACAGCAGATGATTCTTCAGCTTTGTGAGTCATCTGGGAGGCAGAGGCCTGAACCTCACTTATGCAACCTTTCCCTCCCTTCTCATTCCCTTGTCTTTAATTGTTTTATACCAAGTGTGAAATCTTCAGGAGAAAAGGTAGAGAAAACCCTTTCATCTTTCAAAAATTATGATGCTTTACCCAACTAATGGATGTAGGTCACAGATACTCTGCAAATTTCATCCATAAATCTGTTTGAAGAGACTATTTTTTAGCACACGTTTGTACAGTACACAGACATTTGAGTCTGGATTACTTTAATTAGGAGTCCAAACTCTGCAGATTGCTGCAGCAATGCAAGTAGTGATGACTGCTTATGAAACATCTTGGCTATTTTTACTTGAGTTGTGATGGTACATTTCTCCCCACTAATGGCAAAGTGGACCACTTGTCTCATGGTCAGGAGAAGAGAAGCAACTTAGGAAAACAGTTTCCTTTTTAAAAAAGTAATCATGTTTAAGCAAAAAGAGCAAGATGCCAGACTGTCTGTAAAAGATCAGAAATAATAATAAATGAGTTAGGTGTACTATAGTCCAGAGATAGACAGTTAACAATTGTCCCTAAAAGTACACAGTTAAAAACCAATTGCATAGCATATTAGCTTCAACAGTGGTTTGACATTAGGCTGGTATAGAATGTTAATTCTTGACGAGTTTGCTGCTAAAGTATTTTTCTCTGTAACTGGATCCCTTTATCATAGCTCTTAGGGGTAAAATTCCATGTTAAATCACATCTTGCCTGCTCTAAGCTATCCATCACTTTCTACCTGCTTTTAATTATCCTGGAATGAAGATGTATTTTCTGGGATCCGGCCTCAAGGTGACTTCCTGATGTCAGGGCAAAGTCTGTGCTGTGCAGAACGGAAGGGATGTGTACCACTTCACAGGTCTCTACTGACTGTCAGTGCTTGGGGCAGTGTTACAACACCTTGGAAGACAGCATTTCTTGAAGAACTTCTCCGGTAACATAGATATTGTGTCTGCCGTGACACCGTTTTAATATGCCTACAATAGTTGTTTCATTTCCCCATGTTTTGTTTTTGTCTGGGTCTTTTGTCCTATTGTGTTTCAGATGCGTTCTTTCTTTTTTGCCAATCACAACCAGCAATTAAAACTCCCACCAGCCTCCATTTTTCTTCAGTGAATTCATTGTCCTTCAGTTTTATATATGCAAATCCACTGTCTTCAAAATATAGCTGCAGTGACATCTGGGTAACCCTATTAGGAATGTAAATACGGTAATTACAGTTAATTGAAGGACTAGAAGGTCATGTGAAATCTGCATGTGAACAATATTGTGGCCCTATTTAAAAAAAAAAAAAAAAGTGGTGTAGCTTTACACAGGTCATTCACTGAAAACATGGTAACTACCTTCTGGAAGACTGGGCACATGACTTTTGAGGTTCAGTCACAGATTTGTCTCTTCCTCAGCTGTGGACATATTGTGAGTTAGCTCAAGGTTGCTTCTTGTTTGTTTATGTTATTTATTTACGAGGTCTCTATCACTATGCCCACATAGATTTCCGTAAGAAAAGTCAAGTTCTGTAAGAACAAGAACAAGTTTAAACCTCTGTGGTTTGCGTGCACCCTATAGAAACCCTTCTCACATATGTTGTGCCTGTTTATGCAAGGGCTCCTAAATCTTTAACTCCAAAGCAACTCCTCAATGCTAGAGTGAATGTCTGTATGTCCCAGTGTTCTTCAATTTTAGTTACCTGTTCTAGGCCCTGAGGAAGCTATTAGACAGTAGAAAATAGAAGATATCAAAATGTCTGTCGTCTTGGTGCTTATTTCTGAGCACAGACTGCAAGAAACCGCAGAAGTACTTGAGCCAGTCTGACAACAACTGAAGGAGACCTTTTTATGTCTTAGGAATTAAAAAAGAATTTTATAATCGGTGTTCTCGATACCAAGTCTATTACAAAAGTAGTGGCTGATGCAGGAATGAAATTTTATGGCCTGTAAGCTGCAGGGGGACAGATGAGATGATCATAGCTATTCTTTTGATCCTCAGATCTATTATCTCAATATATTAACTGTGTTCTGTAGAATAGAGTAGGTTTGCATTAAATCTTTTCATTTATATAAAGACACACTACTGTATGTTCAGCATTGAGATGCCCTGGCCATGGAGCAGACCTCTACTGTACCTACTCTAAAAATTCAGACTAAAAAGGCAAACCCAACCCACACAGACAGAATTTCAGCAAGTATGAACTGGAGCAGTCCCACTGATTTTTGCGTACATGTGTCAGTTTACAGTGGTTGAGGATCATGGTCACATGGATGTGAAGAAAAAGAAATTGAAAATAAGTGCTTATACAAAGCAGATCTCTGGAAGAAGCCCTCCAGTGCAGAGTTGCTTTGCACCATCACCCTAAATGTCCTTGAATGTGGCCTGACCAGCCCAGAGAGGACAACCAACCTCTCTACAGAGCTCGCCTTTCTGTTGGTGACAGCCTAGGCAAGGAGGAGCGCTTGGCAGTGAAGATCAGGACTGTTGTTTCTGGTTTTTATTGTTGGCTTGTTATGTCTGTTGCAGTCCTGTATAAATTAAGGAGGTCCTTATGCTACTTTAACATGACATGAGAAGAACATTCCTGCAAGGAGCTGTTGCACCAGGATAAGAGTTGGGCAAGCAAATCCCTTGGGTTACCCTTGTAATCTGCTCATTGACTCTGTTCAGTTTCACCACTTCTGAGTTCGTTTATACACCTATTAGTCCCATCTAGGGTGGTTCCTCAGAAAAGGAAAGAGAAATCTCATTCTGTGGGGTATTTATACAATTTATTTGTATACAATAATATATAACATATATATAATGAATGTATTTATATAATGTAGGTCATCAGTAAACTTGAGAGGAAGTGTGAGTAAAATTATTCACTTTGAAAACATTATCAAGGCAAAAGTGATCCCTAATCACCAAAGCTGCAAGCCAGATATTAAAATATTGATCTTATCTATTCTTATTATTATGAAGGCTGTACCACACTAACAATACACTGTTTAAAATGAGGATTAGAGCTCAAGGTAAGTTCACTAAAAGGACATCTATTTGTTAAGTAAGTCCTTAAGTGAAAACATTTTAGAAATTAGGTTTCATATGTAGAGATTAATTGGGAGACTGAAGTGCTTGGGTGTGCATGAGTCCTGAGGCATGAGAATCCACTGTCTTGGAAATACAAGTACATTCCTATTTTGCTGTTCTCAGCTGCATGGATGGTTGCACAGCCTGAGCCACAGCTGTCCTTTGTTGTACAGACAGCTAACAAAAGCCTGGGATGCTTTCCACCGAGACAAAAAGACCCTAAATGAACTGAAGCTATGCTGAAGAGCTGGTCCTTAGGCAGCAAGGGTGGTACACAGATGGTAATTTTTGCCTTTGCGGTCTTAAGGTTTGGTTTTTTCCACAATTAATTATTGAATTGTGCATGTCCTTTTTTTTTTTTTTTGTAGTTTTCATATTTGAGGAACTCCAAAGAAACTTGAAATGTAGTAAGTCCCACAGCAGGCCCTGTTGAAATATTTCAAGTGCAAATACAGAAGCGAGTCTTGCATATTTCTGAAAATTTTAGCCACTAAGTTATTTGACCTCTTGGATAAGTTGAAGCCTGGGGGGTGAAGGAAATATGTGGGCTGCAATGTGATTATAGACCTATAGAGACTTTAACCTGGCTCATTGTATTCTACTCAGACTCTTCTTTTTCAGACAGAAAGTGCTTTGAAAAAGATGCCTTGTCTCAGCACTGAAACTCTCTGAGGCACCAGATCAGCTGCTCTAAGGAAAC